>NC_142684.1:125443333-125746363 GCF_056320005.1 Nelumbo lutea
TGGCTCAAGATTAGGGTTCTTGTCGATTCATGGGAGGCACCTCTTATGTGCCAAAAGGGAAGACCATGATAAGAGGCACATGTTGTGCCGATGATGTGAGGCACCTATGTGTCAATGATGATAGGCAACTATTGGATCGGAGCATACCCGTGCACTATGGGCAATAGGGTAACTCAATTAACTTAGACATGGGACTGGCATGGTAAAGGGTCATACTTGGGCTAGACCCATGTGCCAAGCCTCCCTTTAATGTGTGTGGTACAATGCCGGTCCATGCACTCTCCACATGAGCGTGTATATGCCCATGAGAACCCTGGTAGCCATATTAGTCATTAACCAGGCCGCCCCACAAGGGAGTGCTAGTTTAGGAATAATAAAGTTAGACATCCAAGGAGATTGACCACCCTTCCTCAAAGAGTACATTAAGCTTTTGGTGGTACACCAACAATAAATATCATTTTTTTTAAATTCATATCAATATATTTACACTATTGCCACTGAACGTAATCCCGCCAAACGTATATAAGTTAAGCAACCACGACAACAAGGATTATTCTAAGCTGCTTTTGTCTCCGGTGTGTCGTTTAAAAGGTAGGGGAGTGAGGAATGACCAAGTCTACCCAATTGCCAACTTATCTAACTTTGATCCATGCAGGCAGTGATTGGATTGTCTTGTGAATTTTGCAAAATGGAATGTTCACATGTTAGACGTCGACTGGACTCCACTGGAAACCACCTTCAACTTCAACTCTTGAATCCTAATCCACTACTTCCACTGGCCAACCTCCCTAACTTTTTTTGTTTTAATCTTGAATCACAGACTTTCAATTCCAAACCTACGTTTTCTATATTTAAATTAAATGAAGCGTAGAACTTGGGATTAGGCATGTTTTGACTGAAGTGGGTAAAAATTCCTACTTTGATTATCAATACAAAGTCTAACAACACTGTAATTAGGTAAAAAGTCTGAACTTGAAGTCCCATCTCCCCAGGACAAATAACAAATTAGTTTATACAGTAGCCGATAGTCCTTGTCTCTTTCAAGGAAAAGATTGGAATTTGCAATTTCCTCGTTTCGTTCTTTCTTCTGTTTTCTATCGACTTTGACTATGTGATGGATGGGGTGGTTTAGGTTTTAGTAGGAAGGTGGGAAGAAATTAGCGTCATTATAGTCAAATTTGGTTGGCCCTTACATTCTTATTTGCGGTTGCATTATCTCTTAATCCAATGTCTTTAAAGAATGAATATGGGCTTGTCGGTCAACGAGAATTAAAATTCTATTGACCAACTTTTCTCTCTCAAAATCTAAAAAAAGAACAGTTAAGAGAAAAAAAGAAGAGTGGGCCAAAATGTAAGTTTTTGTCGGAAAGTGCTTGATTTGAGTTGAGAATCTTTTAAAATTTTGACATAGTTTAGTGTCAGAAGAGACTAAAGGTTGCCTTGATGTCAAAGTTTGAAATTGGTATGCTGATTTCCGACTGCTTTTCCTTTCTTCTCTCCCTGCTCGTACAAGTCCATTACTAGGTCTTCGTGGGTCAAGCCTAACCAACAAGCCTCAGGACATAAAGCCCAACAATTTCTGCCCAGAGGCCGAAGCTATTATTCTTGTTAGTACTTTTATTATTGAATGTGAAAGCCCATGAGCTGTAAGGTGGGTTATTGCTTATTCTCGAAATGAAATTAGATGACATGCCTAGTATTGAGGAGAGCTGTAAGCTGTAAAGTGTTCTTGTTAGTACCTTTATTGATAAAGAAATATTACTAATGCACAGTTGCAAATGGATGTGAGGAAAGTGTGAACACGATCTTGTGAGGGCTGATTCCGAATTCATTAATTAGGCTTTTTGATTTAGGATGGGGATCCCCCCAAGTATCGGCTGAAAGGACTAAACCTGCTGGGATAAATAATTAGAGGGATTCATCCATTAGACTGAGCCAAGATTGAAAAATATCTGAATATAAAGAAATATGTAGATGCCAACCAGCTCTTCACAAATCTCGGATATATCCACGTGGAGACACGCTCTCTTCTTATTATAGCAAATTAATGTTCCGAGTTATCATATTTGGCCTCGAAAAAGAAAGTGTACAAGTAGCAATTTTATGCTTATAGGATAGCCCTTGTAGACACAGAAACTGGTTTGGTCAGCATATGGGCCTTGGGTGGATTTTGTTCGGAACTGGGGACTGGGCCCTGGGGCTACAACTAGACAGGCTAGCTATTTTGGTGATGCTGGGCTGACGACCAAGTTTTTGTGTGTAGGACAGAAGAAGATTTTCTAGTCTAAAGTCGAAAAGCTGTGAGTGGATCCCCGTTATACAAGTTGGAGAAAGAGAAACACAAATCGACGGGTGGGTCCTCCAAATTTCTTAAATAACCCGAGTTCAATGGATTCAGAATAAAAAAGCAAGAAAAAGAGACGGGGGCAAACAAAGGTCTGAGACAATTGAGAGTGGAGGTGAGTGAGAAAGAAGTGCATCTGTTCTTTTAACTGTTTGCTGTATGTCTGAGATGTCTTGCGAGCTTGTCTTAACTTGCAACTTGTCTGAAAGTTGTGAGTTGAAAGATCTTTTGATTCGTCTTTTTCTGTACTTCCTTTTTTTTTTTTTTTTGTTTAAAAAGGACAAGGAAAAGATTGAAACAATGTGACTGGAAATTCAAGGAGATAGAAAAGTAATCCATGTTTGTTTTTTGTTTTTAAATAATGCTGAAAGGAATCAGGGATGACAAAGCCCACAGAAGGTCTTAGAAACCGCATTTTAATATGTAATGGATCCTTAGATCATTCTCTTCCTTTTACTTCTATATCTGCCCACTATTATTATTATTATTATTTTTTTTTTTTTTTACGCCTAAAGACAATTCTATTCATAAATGCTCAGGTTATAAGACAGAAAATGTAACAGTAGGAAAGGGAAACCAACAATTGTAAAAGCAATCTAAACAAGATACGACTGGAACAGGTAATCAACAGCACCGGGAAAAAAAAAAACTAGAGAAATCTCTGCAAAATATATTTTACTGCTTAGATGCAAATATCATTAGAGAAAATCTATGGTATCGGAAGAGTTGTGATCAATCAAATCTCACCCGTGAATTTTGATAAATATTATCTGATTGGTTAACAAGTTTATGATACTGGTTGATTGGACATAAATTTTTTAGATATGATTTGCTTTTCCTATTTTTAATTAGTTAAAAGGTTAAAATATAAATATGTAGAGTACAAAACCTTATATTATATATATATATATATTTATAATCCTTCCAAACTGAACCTTAAAAAAAATTACAGTTTCTCAAGCAAAAGCTGAAAAAGACATTTGGTAAGCCTGTTTTCTGAAAGAATAGTAAAAGGTCATTCTTGTTTTGCGTGTTTACTGGCAACTCTGCTTCTAAGATTGAGGAAGATTCTCCATTTTTCGAGTGATTTCTGACGTGACAATAATGCCGCCATACTCTTTAATATTTAGTATTCATGCAAATCTATTATATATACAAAATGTAACAATAGTTTGGTTTTGTTGACATTTGAAAGGAGTGTAGTTGGGTTTTGTTGACATTTGAAAGGAGTGTAGTTTGGTTTTGTTGAGATTTGAAAGGAGTGTAAATGTAAAAGTTTAGATTTAATGACGTTTGGATGGAGTGAAGTTTTATATCATGATCAATATAAAACCTCATTAAGCATAAAGTTTTATAGACTATCGATGTAAATACTATATCGATATTTTATCGATGCAAAACTTTACACTTATTATCACGATTTTCAAAATGTAACAATCACCTATTATACGGTTCAGTGTAAAACGTCATCAGTAATACTTTTACACTGATGATGTTTTACACCGGATCCAAACAAAGCCAAGTAGAATTTAGATGTTGCATCTCTCTGATTCTCATTTGAAGAATTTAAACTACATTGGGCCCGGACCTGTTCAAGTTTTAACAATTGCTCATTCAAGGCCCACCCAGGTACCATCCCTAATTTGTTTCCCCAAATGCCGCAAAATTGATAATTCCTGAGGAAACCACTGATCGGACACCCACAAACCAGTTAATAATCCACCTTAAAAAACACACTAAATAGAACATGTTTAGATAGGCTGCATTTGGAAACGATACAAATAGACTGTAAATCCTAGTTCAAGGTAAATTTAACACTCTGATTCACTTTTGCATGTGTTTGGCAACATTACATTTATGCATTGACAAATGACAGACCAATGCATATTTACATTGATAATAAGATGTAAAAGTACATCACTAAAAAAAATAAATAAATTTGCATTCAAGTAGGCTTTTGATTAAAAAAAGCATATACTTTATTGGAATTCATGTTTGCATCCATTACAATTAAAAGTATGTTTAGTAAGAAAATAAATTTATTAGTGCAAAACTAACCAAATTTTACAATTTATATGAACAGTTTTACACCTATATATTTGCATACACACCCTTTTACACACTTAGCATTTGAAACTTGGAATTTGAATTCAAATTGAACTAAATTATATACTCGTATATATATTATTCATAAAGTTGGCTTAAATTTTATGTTTTTATTAAATTTTCATATGTTTAAGTTTCATACTAAATAATTATCAAATCATTTTGTTCATGAAATATAATATTAAACTCATTATTTATTCATTTTATTAATAATATATAATATTTTAATTATTTATAATTTAATTTTTCTTTTTACTATTCAGTATCTCAATACAGTTTGAATTCGAAAGAATTCGATTATAAATTAATAAAGTCTAGATCCAACCATATCTGATTCGATTTTATCCATTCGCAGCCCTATTAATTCTATCCAACCAAAGTTGTCACATGGAACATTTGGTACTGTCCCACCATATAAGCCCTTTAATCCAATCCATACTATTTTTATTTTTATGGTTCTCAATATAAAAATGATAATTGAATATTATCCATATCAAACCCATTTGGATTGGATTTGTTTCACATATTGAACGAACCTGATTTGATACAATTTTATTTGGATGTATTTTTCATTCTGGCACATCACACAGCGAAAGGACAAAGAGATCATTATGTTTTATCTATTTTAACGCATATAGTTTTTAGCCATCTGGCTCATCATTAGGGAAGTGCAGACTGAGATAGACCTGTATATGAGTCGAAGCCCAGCTTCATCATCGGGCCTACATCATAAACCCAAAATCAGCCCTTCTAAAAGCTCAAAGCCCAACCACGAAAATTGGGTAGAAAGTTTTTTTTTTTTACCTTAATCATACAACTAATTTATGGGTAAATTTCTTAAATTACCCTTAGCTAATTAATTAAGGGGCCATTTGGCAAATCTTTTTGGGAAGATTTTCTGATAGCTTTGATAATCAAAAGACGTATTGAGTTTTTACATTAAGATCTGAGCAGTCTGAAGTTTGTTTGGTTAAGCTGTGTCTTTCCATGCATCTTTCTGTGTGAAGACGAATAAAAAAAGCACAAAAGCTCCATTTGGAGCTTCTTGAAAATTGTCCATTTTGGGCATCTCGTATCTTTTCGGCACATCAGCTTTTGGCGGCTAGATCTACCATGAACCAATCGGAAAAAGATCAAACCGTGGTCTGTCGAGCTTGTAAATAGTTGACAGACTACGCGAAAAGATGCACCAAACGGGGCCTAACTCTACCCTTACTGTTTACACATTATCTTAAACTACCCTTATTGTTTCTGAAAATTAATATTGCCATTAAGTACTAATGGAAAGAAATGAAATGTCGAATTTTCTCTCTACTATTCCTCAAATTTTTAAAATAAAACTCAACTGATAAAAAATTCTATTGTATCTCATAATGTTTATGACAATTGCCTAACTCTATCCTCTAGTTTCTTTTCTAGAAGATGGTGGTAGGATATTGGTAGAAGAGCGTAATCCACCATTTATTAATGGCCTTCAACTGAATAAATATGGTAGTCATATGGTTTTTGAAGATGATGATGTTAGACAGTTTTGTATGCCCTTAGCTTCAATCAAAATTGATGTACTTTATGACTTTATTGTAAATGAATAAAAGTACATATTTGATTCATGTTCCCTTGGTATGTTTCTGTGTATTACCCTTAAACTGGACACTTATTGAGACTCGTGTTAGTTTTGAATGTTCACAGCCAGTGGGTCGGTCTGGGGAGACCTATCCTGACAAGGCTGACACTGTGGTGCCACCAAGTCGGTTGGGGTGGTTTGTCTCAGCTACCGGGGTGAGACCCTAGGCACATACAGTGTGGGATTAATTGAATCTTTGAATTGGACTAGATTTCCAGTATTGCCCTGGATCTTGGAGATTGATGGGAAAAACTGGAAAGTTACACCCGACCCCTGGACTCGATTATGATACTGCACTAGGTGTCGGATCGGGCTGTATTTGATGTACCAATCAGTGAGATCCTTAGTGGGGGTCAAAACCTGGGTATGTTGGGACAATTCGAGAATTCATCTGAGTGGGTGATCATAGTGACAGGATCAGCCCCTTTGTCGGACAAAGGTAATGATCGGGGATGCGCTCTCACTGTTGGAAACCAAGACTGCCGGCAGCCGATTTCAACCATTGAAAATTGTTTTGCAAAGTATATTTTATATGAGATATAAAAGTATATACACTATGGTTTCTAAAATGTTTGCAAAAGGTTTTAATTCCCGGGATCCATATAAGTGGAGAGTGCAACACTGTTCCTTGCAGCCGAGGGAGAGGTCATCTCTTGTCGGGCAGTGTATGATCATTATGGGCTGAGAGGTTAAGTGTAAGACCATTGAGGATAATACCTGATGGGCTAATCTTGCATCTGCCCACAGTCCCTGGGTGTTACAAGGTGGCTTGGCCTAGGGACCACTTAGGGTAAGTGTTGGGCCCATAGAGCCCATTTGATGGGTTTCATGGGGTGCACTGTCTTAACAGTGTATTCGACCAGGCCTTGTAACAAAGGCTGGGCCGAACCCATGTGGTTGATGTGTAGATCAATGCTTGGGTCCCACGCCATATAAGGAAGCCCAACTGGGTAGCAGTTAGGAAGGTTAAGTGAGCACATAAACTTAATGGGCCTAAAGCCCATTTTGAATTGGGCTATTAATTTAGTTAATTAAAGGGGTGAATTCTGAGATGGATTAGAAGTTAGGATAGGGTCTTAATCCTATCCACTCAGAGAGTCCAGATCTGAATGTGATTCAGATCTAAAAACCTCCTAACAAGATTAGGATAAAGCTAATCTAATCTGCAGATAAAATAAGGGTTTATCTTTATCACTAGAAGAGAAGGCTGATCCAAATATGATTTGGATAAGCACCTCCTAATGGGATTAGGAGCTGATCTTTTCAAGTTAACAAAAAGAAGGAGGGGGCGGCAGCCTTGAGAGAGACCAAGAAACACATCAGATCCTCTTTAGTGCTGAAATCAAGAAGAGAGAATTCTGCACCTTGCGAATACTCTCTTGCCGCCTCCCTGCTCTTGCCGCCCTATTTGCTAGTTTGATCTCCAGCTGTGGGAGAAGTCAATATTGGATCTTGACATCAGTTCTTTGATAAAGGACTGAAAAGGGAAGCTGTGCTCACGTTCCATCATACTATTTCTTGTGAAGGACAGAGTTCTTGGGAAGAACACTGCTGATTCTGCTCCATCCTGCACTGTGCCATCTTCAGTGGGAGCAATCTTTGGATCCTTCCTTGGGCGTGAACACATTCGTTGGGAGATATTACTTCTCCGTATCGGGTATTATTCTCTCCCATTTCTTTTGGTTCAGATCTGGTTCAGTTTAAGGTTCAAGATTGATCCTTGAAAATATGATTTTCTAAATAGGGAATGTGATTCCCAGTTGAAGGGAGAGAAAAATTTTTGAAATTCGCCCCCTTATTCCGCAATCTTTGGGCGTCCATGGGATGGATCTCTCATTCCCTTCAAATGATGACGATGACAACAGAAATGATGATGCAGAACCAAGTCATAAAAGTTAGGAATCTGTCTCATAGAAACTATCCAAGCTTTTCAGATCTTTTGAATGACTTGATCACTTATTTGAATTTGATTCACGTGGAATTGAAGGCAGATGCAATAACGTTGATTCATTCAAGCAGTATGTTATTCAAGCTCTACTGTTTCCGTTTTGTCACTTGGGCATCAGGGAGTCTTATTATTGTTGGTCTCTATATCCTCTTGTGCTCCCCCCTCTTCTTCATTTACAAGAATATCCGGGCTTGAGAACTGAGATTAATAGGAGAAACGAGGTGGTTACTCTGGAAAGTTACCGTGTATATGTTTTAAAAGCTAAAAACTACTTTACAATGTTTTAAAATCGTGTTTATCTGTCAAAAAAAAAAAAAAATTACTGCCATCCCTGTTCTAACCATAGTAGCAAAAATAGGGGGTTAAGATCCATGGATTTTTTATGTCAGTAGCCACCCAACTAATCATGTGCATAAAAAGGTATTGAAGGAAGGGGAAATTCATCATATGGATGTCCGAACTCTGCTAAATGGTTGGACGAAATTTCAAAATTTTTTTTTTATTTAGGAATCGTATTCCCAATTTTAGAAAAACTGTTTTTTCTATGATTGTTTTTGCATCGAAATTGGACCAGATTTGGAACCAACAGAAATGGAGAAATATACTTGATACGGAATCCACAAGTGTAGCTCCCAAAGTGGTAGTTCTCGCCCAAAGAGAGTTCCAAAACCAACTTCTATTGAAGATGGCACAGCTTGAATTGAAACCGGTTCAGCAATACAGTTTTCAGCAAAACTGTGATCCAACACCTTGGATCGAACAAGGGAGGTGAACATGAATTTTCTCTGTATTTTTTTTTTACAAAAATCAGAGGTGGAACTAATCAAGATCAATCCAAGAAGCAGAGGTCGAATTAAGGTTTCTGGGGTGGAAAGAACAAAGAGAAAGAGCTGATAACAGAAGTGATCTAGAGCAAATCGAGCTCTCCATTCTTAAACCTTAAGGATCACCACTCTTAATTGAATTAAGAGGTTCCTAATCCAAATCTTTATTTGGATTTGGACTCTTTAAGTGGATAAGACTTATCCTCTTATCCTAATGGCTGATCCAGACCCAAATCCAAACCCATATTCACCCAAGTCACATGACTGCTTAAGCTGTCAAGTGACTACTTGATTAATCCAATTAATCTTGGGCTTTAGGCCCATTAAGCAAGTGGCTCACATCCCTAGGTAGTTGTTGGCCCATTTGGTTCTCTTTGTATGGCATGGGACCCCAACCTCTGTGAAAAGGCCTAGCCGAATTCACTATCAAGTACAGTGAACCCCGAAGTTCATCAGTATGGGCTCTTAATGGGCCCAACATTTACATTAAATAATCCTTGAGTCTAGCCATCATATGAAGGCCCAAGGACAATGGACTTAAGTAGGATATAGCCCATAAGATATTTAGTCCTAAATGGTCTCTTATACTGAACCTCTCAGCCATTAATGATCAAATACTACCCAACAGAGAAGGACATCTCCCCTGAATGCAAGGTGCAACCCCAATCATTCACTTTGTTTAACAAAAGGGCTGATCATGTCACTATTATCACCCACTCGAGTGAATTCTCAGACTGCCCCAACATACCTAGGTTTTGACCCCCAAAGGATCTCACTGATTGGCATGTCAAAGATTGGCCAATTTGACACCCAATATAGTACTATAATCGAGTCTAGGGGTTATGTGTAAGTTTGTAGTTTTTCCCACCTGTTTCCAAGGTCCAAGGCATAACTGAAAATTGGTTCGGGTTTAGTGTTTCGAACAAAAACACACTACATGTGATTCAATCCAACCCTAGTAGCTAAGACAAACTGTCCCAACCTTCTTGGCAGCACATTAGTGTTAGCCTTAGCAACATAAACTTCCCCAAGTCTATCCAATGGTTGAGAACATTCTAAACTAACATGAGTCTCATAAGTGTCAAGTTTAAGGGTAATTATACAAAAACACAACAATTATAACATGAAACAATTATGTACTTTTATTCATTTACAATAAAATGATATGTACATCAATCTGATTGGAGCTAAGGGCATACACTATCTAACAGGTATATCTTCCGATTATTTGTGCTCATCCTATATTTCTCAATTCTTGGTACTCAATGTTGTGTTTGCTTGTAGTGTAAATTCATTTGCATTGATGTAAAACTATGATAGTGCAAATGATTTGGATGCAAGTTTTAATTTATTTTTTGTTTTACATTTTACTTGATAAGACCCAAAGTAGAATAAAGTAAAATCCTAAACAAAATTAAACCAAAATTTGCAGTTTTTTTCGTTTGTACTCCCATACATTTTTACTAGTGGAAATAAAATTGAATTGCAACCAAACACAGCCTAAGGCTCAATTTGGAAGGAGTACAAATACAAATATGTAGGGTGCAAATACGCACAAAATAAAACAAAATATAAGGTTTTGCACTCTACATATTTGCATTTGTACTCCTCCAAACTGAGCCTAAAGCACTAAAGTCGAATCCACATTTCTGAAGCATTTTTTAAAGAATACGGTTAGAAAACAAAGGTACAATTCTCTGTAACGGATACAGTGCAGATGATGACGACGCTGAAGTGATGGCCCAAATTCTTAAGATCTTCTCTCCATTGATGACAAATCGATCAAGTTTCATAGCAGTTTTCCATGAAACCAAAGTCTACAACTAAGAGGAAACCTTTCTCCACATCATTGTATTGAGATTATATCCCGATTTGCACTTCCCTCCTCTCTTCTTCCTATTATTCTCTATTATCTAAGGATGCCCCTCTCAAGTCGTTCTTTGCCTCTGATATACATGGAAGGAGAAGGGGTTCTTGTCACTGCCACTCTGCTCTTCGTCTCAAGGTTGAAGACGATGAACAATTCATAGGAATGGTGTTTTAAGAATTTAAAAAAATATATCAGTCACGTGATGTCACATATGAACGGAGTGTGACGGAAAGTTAATGGCAAGGGAGGTTTTAGATAATTGTCAAAAACAATAGGGGTACTTTAAGACAATATGTAAACAATAAAGGTAGAGTTAATCAATTAACTAAACCATAAGGGTAGTTTAAGAAATTTGCCCCTAATTTATTTATACGACCTCAAAACCCAAAAATATTGAATGATCTCATTATGGATTGAGAAAAGAGAAGAGGAATTTGGGACTTGGGTTTTGGGCCTAAGCTCAAGCCCGTGGGTCTAAAATTTGTCCAAGCATGACCAACCTGCCAGCTACCTGGCCCATGAATAGGTCGATTCAGAACTCATGGACCTACGTTTTGTAATCGTACTGAATGTTTTAGAATCCACATCATCGAACTCTACTAGATAAACTTTTTTTTTTGGGTAAATTAAAAATCCCTTGTAATATGGGGTCAATGACAATTACCCCATGAACTTTCATTTGTGACAAAAGACCCCTATACTATGGGGTGAGTGCAATGCAGTTACCCCCTAAATTCTTATTTGCGACAAAACCCCTAAACATTCACTTTACGACAAATACTCTTAACTATTGAGTCAAATGACTGAATATGTTAAATTACCAAAATACCCACATGTACCTCCTTATTTTCTTTTCATTGTCCTTTTCTATTAAAAAACCCTAATGCATGTGTGTATTATTTATTTATAAGTATATTTATATTACATTTTGTAATTTGTTTTTATATTATTTATGTTTTTTTATTAAAAAACTTGCATATATATGATAAAACTAGTGGGGACCCATGTGTTGCATGGGAAAAGTTGAGAGATTGAATAATTTTATTTACTATTAATTAATTAAAAAAATAATAAAAAATTCTATTAATTAACTAAAAGTATTCAAAGTTATTGTTAATATTTAAAATTTTAATAATTGCATTTTCATTTAATGTTGATTTATAGAAAATAATTACTGTTAATTTAATATGAACAAATATTTTTTAATAAATTTAATTTTATTAATCATTTGTAATAATTTTAATAATTGTTGTTATTTTCATTATTTACTTTAAATAAATAAAAATAAGTACAAAAGCTAACATTTTTTTAATTTCACTAATAATTAACAATTATATAGGAATAGCAATGGGGCAGGTTCAAGGTGGGGCACACAATCCCTATCCCTGCCTCGTAGTCAAGGCTTTCTACCCCATCACCACCCCGTCCCTCAATGTCAAGTGGGTTCAGGGCAAGGTACCCACTCCCCATTAAGGACAGGGTATCCTCGAATTTCCCCATCTCGTTCTCAATGTCAGGTGAGTTCTAGGCAAGTCAACCACTCCTCATCATGGATGGGGGATCATTGAATTTCCCTATCCTGTCCCCAATGTTGGGAAGGTTCAAGGCAAGGCACCCATTCCCTGTCAAACTAATATTCAATTTGATGACAAAAATGATCAAAAGGATATACCAAGTATCAACCACAAGGTAAATTTCTAAAAGTACACTAAATTGTCTTTAATTTTCAAAAATGTAATTTTATGAAAAATTTGGAGAATTTATAAAATTTGTGTAATTTTGAAAATTTATTCAAATTTATTTTTAAATTGTATTAAATAATTTATTTTCTTTTTAAATGGTTTACTTACAAATTTATTTCATATTTTCTAATATAATCTAATCAATAATTTCCTTTTTCCAATATTATACTAACTTATCTTAATAATTTATGTAATTTTCAGTTCAAATTATAGTTTTCCCTTTTCCATACTCATTTATCTTTACTAATTTTCAATAATTTACATTGAAAATTACATAATTCCAAAACAATAATTTTCAATAATTATTTAATATATTTTAGATAAACTTTCAAAAATTTTATATCTTGTAATTTCCAAAATGTTATTTTACGAAAATGTAGCTTTATGAAAACTTTTTGAAAATTTTATTACATTTGTGTAATTATGCAAATTTATTGAAAATTATTTTAAATTATTATTAAATATTATTTTTATTGGGTAGTTTACTAACAAAATTAGACTAATATATCTTTTATTTTCCAATATAAATTAATTAATTAATAATTTCATTTTCAAACATTGTAATGTTTTATTCCCCAATATGCATTCGTTTATTAACTATAATAATAGCAATAACTAAAATTTTATACTTTTTGATAATTGTTGAATATGATTTTCAATTTTATAGAAATTAGTTAAAGAGTTTCTAATTTCTGTAAAATGTTGCTAATTAACATGAATATAACAGTAATTACCCAAAATGCTTTAAAAAGTCATGATGAGTTAATAAATAACAATATTTATTAATTTTTGGAAATTTACTAACCATGCTAATAAGAATATTTAATTTTTGAGAATTTACTAACAGTATTTATTAACTTTTGGTAATAACACTATTTAATACTCATTGAATGTGGGTTGGATTAAATATTAATCATATTTAACTATTTATGAATTGATATGAATATTTTAAATGAGAGAGTGAATGTAGATTTGAGAGAGAGATTTTAGGAATTGATTGGGGAGTGGAGTAACATGATAAATTCCTAATGGCTTAGAGGAAATACCTTAGGAGAGAGATTCTAGGAATGACTTTAGGTAGCTGGGTTGAGAATGATGAAATGACTTAATGGGAGTGGTGGGAAGGGGAGAAGAGAGAGAGTCAATGAGATTGTAGGGTGGGGGAAATGAAGCAAGGAGATACAAATGTTGGACATGATGCTCTTATTAGAACAAATGCATCAAACCGTGCTAATGTAATTTATATAATTACTGAATATGAAAATTAATCCAAAATAGAAATAAATACTTCAAACTTTTAAGACTATGTCCCACAGTGAACAAATACATAATGGCAAAGGCATTTTAAGACTCAATCCTAATTATAACCACCATCATGGCAAAGGCATTTTAAGAAATATTAATTCAAAAATTATAACGCTTACATGATAAACTAAAATTGATTTCAATTTTTAGCTATTTTAGTATCACATTATCACTATCACTATTTTAAATTTAGTTCCAATTTTTAGCTATTTCAATATTAATATCACCTAAATTCAAAATATGAAATCAATTTAAATTCAAGTTTAAATTTCTATTTCAAGATTTCAAGAGGGCTTAGGCTAACCTATAAGACTGAACAACTAGTGTATCTTGGCTGAATTTGGTGGACTAAAAGCATGAAAAAAATATAAAATTCCAAGCCTGAAGCAAAAAACCAAACCTATAACAAAATTATCGGTAATTAATTAATTAATTAATTTCAAGTTCAAGAATTTTAAAAAATAAAATTTAAAAATAAATGGCTACGTATTGAGGAAATCAGATTCAAATTTAAAGAAAAAGAAATCAGATTCAAACGGTGGGAGGAGGAGAAGGAAAGAGGGAAAAAGACTAGGAGCAGGTGGTGAACAATGAAGGACCGAGTAGATGCAGAGGTGAACGGCTGAGATCTTGGTGTATCAAATCTGCATACAAAGAGAGAATAAGAGTAGCGCACAATATAGGATCCGAGACACTAGCCCATGGAAGCAAAGTGCAACCTGGAACTGATTAATCCGAATTGGGCTAACTGGGAGGATCTATTCTCTTCCCTCACTTAGCTGTCTTTTTCGTGTGCTTTAGAAACAAGCTAAGTGCCCTTTTATAACAATGTCCTACTATGTGCAATAAATGCTAATAGGAACATTGAAGTATAACCATTTGGTTGACTGAGTCAAGTCCCTCTGGATTAAGGCAAGTGTCTCATACTGACCAAGGATCTAGCCACATGATCATCCAGTCTAGATTGGGTCAAATGGATATCCATTGACCCAATAAAAGCTGGAATTTGGATATAGAATAATCCTGCAATATTGGTATCTCCATGCATAAAAACATTTTCAAATAAACAATCAAATAAATTTATTTTTTTATAGAAAATAAATAAGTAATAATTTAAAACAAATGATTGTGTGTGAGAGTGTTACATGGAGATAACCATAAAATAATCATCTTCCATCATGTGACTTGTCACATGGCCATTGGATATTCCAACATGTTGAGGATCAAACGAGGGCTTATGGCCACTATACCAACAAACAAAGTGCCGCCGCCGCCACTGCCAAAGAAGAAGAAGAGGGGAGAGACTACCTGGTGTCAGTGGCGAGGTGCTGGTGGTAGTGACTGGATTCGCTGGACTTAGGTTAGGTTTGAAGAGGAATTAAGCAAAACCGGGATTGGAGAGGTTTATTTCTGGCTGGGATTGGGATTTTTCAATTGGACGTTAGAGGCTGTTTGGCCCAATTTTAAGTTTTTTTTTTTTTTGTCCTTTGGTACTAATTAAAAATGAGAATGTTAAAAAGCTGGCCAATTAAGCAAAACCGGGACCAATTCACCGGTTCTCCGGTTGAACTGACCGGACAAACGGTTTTTCATGGTTTTTTGAACATACCGGTTTTAGGGGTAAGACCAGCTAGGGGGCCAGGTCACGGTTCAACCGACCAGTCCAGTTTTCAGAACATTGGGAAATATATTGAATCAAAGCCAACGAAATACAGAACAAAGAAAATAGGGGCGCTAATGAAGATAAACTGATAGTATAACATTTCATTTACTTATGGTACACCAAAAAAGGAAAGAAAAACCTTCCTATTTCCTTGAAGTGAACAAAAGAACTAACCATGAATCAATTCCACTGTCTAGCCATAAGCCACATGCTCTTTGGTTCTGATTCCTAGTGAGCACTACCTTCTTTCACCCCGTCAATTGGAAATGTCAGTAGTTACAACTTTCCTAACGTCAACAGTGGGAGGCCACCCCGCACAACCCTCTCCTTACTAAGATACTGAATGTCTCCTGCTTCTGGAAGGTGTGGACTTGGTATCTTCCGGGTTGTTGGTAGAACCCAGACTGTCAGATGTATCAGAACTGCTATTCTCACTCTGTCCCCCTTTGCTTGACCACAGCTTAGTAAATATCTTCTTGGACATGAGCAACCCTCTAATCTTATTAGCTGCTGCTTTGTCAATCGTATTTTTATCATCATTTCCATGTCTGTTGCTTCCTCTACCTCCACCCTCCAACCTCAAGGAAGCAAGCTCCCCTTTTAGGGCTTTGAGCTCTTCAGCTGTTGGGACAGCGTCCCACTCCTCCGTGTTAGTTGTTGCAGATCTTGAGCTCCCATGGGACCCGCCATTTTCCTGTGGTAGTAAAGTCCTGACATTCCCAGACAGTTCAGCTGTTCTGCCACCAGCAGATGTGGCAGCCCTGACCTGCTCAAAGAAGAGGACCTGCACAACTACACGCAGGGGGAGTCGCTCATTTTGTACAGCATGCATGCAGGCATCGACTGATAGTTTCTTGCAATCCATCAGCCTGCATATCTTCTTCCTCTCACTTTTGCTGATTGCCGGGTGCTCCTGTGCCAATACAAAATCAGTTCAAAATACAAGTTAGCAAACAATAGGTTGTAATATAAACACAGCACATGCATTTGAAAGTGATTCAGATGCTTGTACACTAGTAGTCCTGTATTTGGATGCCATCTATCAAACCTCTTTTGTGTACTCATCTTTGAAGTTTGAAGAAGTTGTTAAGAGTTTATTAGTAAGCACAGCATATATCTATTTCCAGAAATCCTTGGAACTCCAGTGAAGAGAAAGGATTTCAACTCACAATGCAAAACTCTATATTTTTATAAAGTTACCTTGAGATACATGTCAATTGCACGGTAAAGCCCATCATGGTGTGGCCTTGAGAAGCTTGATACCATCTCAGCAAGGCATATGAACTTTGACAGAGAAAGATTGGGATCACGTGCAATTTCTGCAAGGTAGCCATCCACAAGCTTTGCCACAGAAAGCTTGGAAGCATCAGACACAAACCTTGGGCTTTTAATCTCTTTAAGTTCTTCAGCTACTGGAAGGTCAGTGTGAACACTCCGATCCTGCATCACAAACTCCTCCACAATGTTTTGTACTATATCAACATCATAAATTGTAGTTTCACCCCTTGGAGCTCGAATCAAAAGATCAGGCACTGAGGCCTCCTCTAGCTGTCGTCCAATTCTCTTCACCAGCTCTCTCTTCCCCATTTCTCCAGAATCCAGAGAGACAAGTGCTCTTAGGAGCTTGAGCATGAAACTACAGGAGACACTGCCTTTATCTGTGGGCAGTAGCCATACAATGGTCTCCACCAAAGACCGGTTTTTTATGGCATCACCCCCTTGGATCATGCCCTTGCTGAAACCTGGTAATCTTCTAAATGCATATGCTTTTAGAGCTTCCCCAATTACATCATTGGAAATTTTCCCTTTAGTTTTGATAGTAACTATAACCCTCTTGTAGAAATCAATTTCAAGCTCGCAAAGGTCTTCAACCCACCAGTCCTTTGGCACCACCTGATATTTCCTGACACCCTTCCAGTCAGGATCAGTCCCATTTTCTGATGGGAGCTTTTTGCGGTTATATGTGTAGGACCACTCAACCCTGGAGGTGTCAATGGAAGCCTTGGAAGCTATAGAGTCGATACAGTGGCTTACCACCTTCAACTCCTCACACCAAGGTAGCAGAGATTTTGTTGTCTGAAGAGTTATTATCGAATCCTTCCAACTGCGGAAGATGCTGGAGGTTAGGAAGACATCAATCTTATAGACTAGGTTTCCTTTCTCTATAGCTTCATGCATCTCCAGGTACTCTGCCGCACAACAAGCTGCAACGACATTGTAAGCATTAAGGGTGACTGTCATACCATAACAAAACTTGGCACATATTTCAAAAGCTGCAGGTCCACCAGGAATGTCAGGGATATGGATTTCATCATTGTTTTCCTCATTTGTATTCGATACCAACTTCTGCAAACGAGCACTCTTGGACAAAAGGGGAAACTACAGAATCAAAATATTCATGGTAAATTAGAATTTCCAGATAAATAGATTCAGTTAAAGGGCATGGTAATAAATATTAACATGTGGATTTGTTCAAGTGATGAACATCCAAGGTTGCAACGTTTGTTTAAACTAGAAATGCAGAATGCTAGAATTATGGATACTCCATTAAAGCAGTTGTTAAATCATATATGTTTCATAATACATACTTTTTGCATGTACAAGGGTAGTGAATTCTCTTGGGGATTAATGTGAAACAACTTTTTTGTTTCTTAAAGAATTTAACTTTTGAATATAAATAGGGGTATTCTCCTCTTATGGAAAATTGAACGTGCCAGAATCACATCTTCCCTTTATCTTTTTTCCTTTTCCTCTTTGTTTTGCTGGGTGAAAGAAAGATATTGAATGTGCCCAAATCACCTCCTCCCCTTATCTTTTTCCTTTTCCTCTTTGTTTTGCTGGGTAAAAGAAAGAATTTGAATTGAAACATCCCAGGCCCTTTTTTTTTCTTACCTTACAGGAAACAGTAATCTCAAAGTACACAAGAAAGTTCAGGGTATTTCAGTTATAAATGTTATGGTCACTGAACTTTATTTTCCACCAATGCCTATCTTAACTTCAACTTATATATTTGTGAATGTGCATATCCAAATAACAGAATTGTACCTTATGTAGATAAAACTTCATGTCACCAACATTAACAATGATATCAGTTGCCAACTCAGTTGCAACATACCTGCAAATAGAAATATTCCTCTAATCATATCTGTAAAATAGATAAAAACTAATATCTACATGCATCTATAGTTTTTATACTGCCATTTTATGCATCTTAAATAACTTTAAGGCAGTGGATTTGTTCATTTTTTCCTAATACATATAGAAATAAGATACACTAGTTAAAAATTCATGAAATTAGAATACAAACTTTCACCACATATTTTGTATACTAAAATGACTAATGACTATACTAAAGAAACTACAGAGTACAGCTGATTTGTGTGCTACACTAAGTAGTTGAGAGGACTTACTGAAAACAAAACCTGAAATCCAGCTTGTGTTGGAATGAAGTAATGGAACTCAAGTATTACAAGTGAAAAGAAAAAAGGTGATACCACATAAAGATCTTCTGGAGGCATATGTTCTAGAGCAATGAAGAACAATTTAATGGAATTGTTATTACTTTGAACTATAATTGCCAGGTTATCTTGACCAGTGTATTTCTGCCAGTATTTCCAGCACGAATTCAAATAGAAAAAGATGCAGGGATCCATAAAGAAAAGATGAAAACCATGGGCATTGTGTGGCACACTTTCTCAGACAAGAGTCCAATACAAAAAGAATGATTTCTAGGTCAAAGGGCACATACTTATACAAATACAAAAAGAATGATTTCTAGATCAAAGGGCACATACTTCTACAGTTCTAAGAGTCAAAATTATCTGAACTATAACACTAGAGAATGAGTAATGAATACAAGACAAAAGATCAATTTGAGAAGGCTGATGAAATCATGAAAGTAGGATGCGATAAAGAAGAAACTACCTATTCCTGAATCCTGACCAAGTGTCTCCAATACACACCTAAAGTTTAGATGGGGTATTTTTGTAATTTCTCAATAAAACAGCCATCACCTGTGCATTTAGGTGTGTCCAATTTACAAGGCTAGACCAGAATATGTTACTCTAGTCAATGGTCTAGAGGATTCACTTTTCTTCCTCGTTATTGTGAGTTTGCATACATTTTTCTCACCTCCCTTATTTCTCCATGAGACCCTATGATTGTATTAAATGTTTTGAATTAATCCTCCTAGGGTTTAGGAAGTGAATTAATCTTTAGATTTAAGATAGTTCTGGGTGTCCTAAAAATTAGTCATTGTAAGCCAGTGAAGCATCTAGTGAAAAAAAAAAAGTGAAACTGTGACGCCAAGGAAAGTGCAAGAGGAAAGAATGGAAGAAAAAATGAAGACTTGGAGAAGAAAATTACAGAAGATATTTTGATTAGCCAACAACACTCACTTTTTGCATCCACACCACATGGTTGTACACCTTCGCAAATTTCTCTCCTTATCCTATTTTGTCTCATTGACAGTTGAAGTTTTATCCCTAAACTGTAACTCTCAATGCTTATTTTCTCCTCACATGTTTATCTGCTTATTGTTTCCTGGATAATGGAGCCCTGGCTCCTTTATATGTCGCCACACTTAGTACATAAATAGAAGGTTAGGAAGCAGACCCATAACCAGATGTAACATTGTCCAATCAATTTATTCATATTTTGTATGTCCACACCTCAAAATACTAATGAAAGAAACCTTCTGTAAACATCAAGCTTGTCCTATAGCATTCAAAGTATACTTAAGAAGTACTTTTCCATCAGAAACTCTTTGCCTTTTTCCTTATTTTTCTTTTATGAATTTCAACTGATTAGGTGATGGAACTGTCCCATGTTGCTTGACAAGTAGATAAAATTCCCAAAATTTCTCTAACTAGAAAAAATTTACAACGTAACTCTGCATGAAAGGGAAAGTTATCTTTTTCCCTTGCAAAGAAAGAATAAATCCTGATGTCTGTGATGGATGGATCTTTTTCCAAATATTCCAACCATCACCAATAACATCAAAGATCAAATCCTCAGTTACACTTTGTCTCCTCTTGCCTTTAAAGTTTCTTCCTTGATATCACTTACTATTAACTTAGCTTTTCTCTTTTCTTGTTTACAAAAATTATAGAAGAAAAAGTTGCAAGGCAAAGAAGAAAAAAAAAACATATCTTAAATCAAGCAGGAAAAACAAATAAAAAGATAAAAAAGAAGCTTCTTCAAATGACTGGTTAAAATTTATAACAGTGGTAACGCTCACTGAACGAGATAGTTCTAATTAAGAATGAAAACAAGAAGAAAATCTTGTCCACATCAAGTGCTTCAAATTAAGAATGAAAAAAAAAAAAAGAACTGTTGAGTTACACTAGCCTATCAATTTCATTGTCATAACATATCGTTTTTTTTATAGTCAGTTGTCATAGTATAATAAATTATACATGTCACCCACTGCATTTCCATGTAAGAAAAAGGTAGTACTGAAAGAATCATTGCTTGACAGATTAACTAAATTGCTTTAAAGCATAGGATTAATAAATTACCAAGTATTTACAAGCTTGTCAGGTCAGAAAAATATCCACTTAAGCAAAAAAAAATCTAGATTTACAGCTCCTCTTATAAATGACCAGTAAATGCCGAACTATGGCAAGTACAGTGGTAATCTTCGAGTGATTAGTTGCAAGATCATAAATCTTAAAAATATAGAGAGAATCTCATTTGTGAAAAAGTCAGAATTTATGAATATAAGCAGGTAGAAAGACAGAGGAGGTAGATGAATACTAAAAGCATCTTTCTCCAGTATAATATTGCAGTTAACTAAATAAAACAATGTCAAAGACATGTAAAAGAAGGCAACATCCACTAATTATAAAAGCAAAAGTCAACCAGACATTTTCTAACTAAACTAGTCTCTCTTGCCAAAATAGTAAACTTGACATCACAGGATCACTTAGTCTTGTTAGCAAGAAGTAAAATGATCCAGTAATGTTGGCCTTCATGTAAGGCTACCCCATAAAATCATCAGACTAGATTCCACTTATTGGTCAATCACTCAGTCCTACCACCATTCGAGTCAGACATATTCAAAAGCTTGCATCTTAGAAAACTTATGGCATCACGGTTCAAAATTAGTAGAATATCAAGTAGCACAGGAGCATGTATGCTGATATCCATGATATGATCAACAATAGGCAACACCCAGAAACTTTTGAAAGGTAACATGCTTTCTAAAGTCCAGCAATAAGAGTGCAGACATCTGAAAATAACATTTCAATACAAGGGAAACCCCTATTCTTCATAAGAACCATATCCAAGAAATGGAAGACCGATTCCTACAAAAACTGCAACCAGAGAACAAAAAAGTTTTCTACAAGGGTCCCACCAAAGAGAAGAATACAAGTCCAGTGAGCGGCGAAATTTCAACCACTCAAGACTTAGGTAAGAACTTTAGAGGTTAAGACCATTACAAAATCATTAATACATGTTATTACAGAAATTGGCTTAGTTTCCTGATCTACCCCCAAACCCTTCATCAAATATACGTCAGATTGGAAGGTCAAAAAGATAATACATCATCCACCAAGTGACACTTGGAATTTCCCGGAACACAAGCCCAACTTAAGAAAAGTCCAAATGTTAAATGGTTAATAGAACCAACGCTAGCAGTTGAAAAACATCAGCATAAGAGCAGTAAGGCCTAAAGGAAGTTGGAAAAGGAAGAGCCATTAACAAGCTCCAGATGATCTCACCTAACATTGCTCCCTTCAGTTTGAAATGAATTTGGCTTTGACCCAAGTTTCATAAACTTCATTTTTGCAGGGAAAAGATCTGATACAGCTTCTGCTTCGAGATTCCAAAGCAAGCTTCTCACAGTTCTTAATTAACTAAACCACCTTCCTGGCCGTCACTATCGCCCATATCCAGCGAAAAAAAAAAAGAGGCAAGAGAAGACCAGTAATGAACAAGAAAAGGCTAAGTGTAAGAAATGGATACTGTGAATTTTTGACCGACTCTCCTGGCTTCAAGGGAAGGAAGGTTGGATCAAAGGTGAAGGATATATTCTTACGTGGAAGGAACGAATCTTATCGCATGAACCGAGGCAGGAGTAAAATGACAGAGAGGAAGAGTAAACGAGGTATGTAATTTTTTAAGACGGATTTCTCTTCAATGGCAAAAGACCCAAAGAAGAGCTTGTTTCCTCTGTCGACGGCAGAGCCCACGGACCCGGGGCGCAAACGGTCAGCCCAGGAGACACTGCCAACAGGCTCTCAACACTAATAATTCTCAGACCAGAGACACCCACAAGCACAAACCTGACACCACCGCCCCTTCCTCATTTGTTTATGGTTCTCCTTTTATTGTTTATTAAGCCTCCACTTTTAATGTATCAACAGGAAAAGATCCAGTATCACCAAGACTTCTTCTCATCTGCAGTTTTTCGAGCTCCAGACCCTAGAATACAATCCACATTCCTTCTTAATTTTTCTTTCACCGTTGTTCCTCCGTTGAGAACCTACAAGCTACAACAGAAAACAGCATCTCGGTATCAGTTGAAGAAACCACCGAAACGGAAGACAACAATCTCTTTTTTTCACAAAATATAAGCAATAAAATGAGAGGGAAAAAGACCCAAAGCCGGCATAAAAAGAAACTACATTATTTAAACAGAGAACAACAGTACCAATTAAATCCTTGCAAACTTGAAATAACTGAACATGGGGCTGAAAATTTGCCACAACCCCCTGGACATCAAATTAGAGATGCAACAGAAGGCCACCACCCATAAAACAAATAAATATTTGGGATCAATTAATACACTAAAAGCCCACTTGTGGTGATCATTAGAGAAGGTAACCTATAAAACCAGCTCCAGGTCAACTTGTTTTAAAGGAGAGAGAGATCAGAGAAAAAGACCACCTTAATAACTCCCAGATGAAAATTAGAAAAAAGAAAAAAATGAGCACAAAGCTGGCTCAGACGACAAGAGCAACGAAACCAAACCAATAACTAGTCAAGATAAACAAAAAAGAACAAGACAGAGAGAAGGATAAGCCTACCAAGATGATAAGTAAAACCCAACGAAACTTCTCCACCTCCCAACTGTACCGAAGTCGATCTTCTTTAGAGTTAATATTAGTGGGCTCAATAATCTTGTACTTCCTGTATCAGCATTGCACCTGGCAGAGCAAAACCACCACTGCACTCAACAGTCAACACAGTGAATGAGTTAAAGAAACCAACCCTTCCGAGTTCCGATCCAACGCTAAAATCACCCATTAACAGTTGTTCTCATTTTGCCTTCCAACCCAGCAGCAACACAAACTATACACAAAAAGCCAAGCTGAGAATGTTCTCACAGTCTCGTTAGAATCAGCACCACCGATGCCTCTCTCTTAAACACATTACTTTTTAATTAAAAAAGGGAAAAGATCAAAAGACATTGATATTCCTTGTATTTGAAAAAATATATATACTTTTTTTTAAAGAAATATAAGTAAAATTTACTTTTTTTCCTTTCAGTTCTCAGAACAGAATAGAATGGCTTCTTTGTTCAGTCGAGAGTCGAGACTTGAGACTTTGAGACTCCCCTCTCTCTCTCTCTCTCTCCACCGTAATGCACGCCAAGTCTGACACACCAGCTTTGCTGTTCCCCTGAACGTAGACTCACGTATAAAAATACCCCCTCATCAGTCGACTCCAAAATTACGAAACTACCCTTGCATATTAGAAGTAGAAAACGGCCCATCTATTACCTCTCGTACTTTGTTAATAATGGTATCCAACTGTTCATTTTTTTTTTATTATAATTATTTTTTAGGTCTCATTATTATTGTTACTTATTCCACATTTATGTTTGTCATAGAAAATATAATACAAACAAAAGAAATGCGCCGTTGATTTCTTGCTTTGATATCCTTTCTCTCGTGAAAACATAAATTAAAAAAAAAAAGAAAAACGTTGCGATGTTCCGAAATTTTGAATCTAGAGGGCTGGGCCTTGACTGTGGACTTCACATGCCGGGCTCTCACTTCTGTCAGGACGGTGTTTGGTTGGCGGGGCTTCTCTGGTCTCACTTACTTAATATTATTATTATTATATTATTACTATTATTATTATTTATTGATAAAAAATTGTTATCCCATGTGAAGCTCATATATTGAAGTACGGTGCACTAGTTTAATCTCAATTTGATGCACACATCACATGCGCTAGCCGCTACGTTACATGCGTGTTGCCACTTGCCACCTGGTAGACACCCAAGCCCAAGCCATGAAATGGATTATGGACCAGGTCTGAACTAGACATGTTGGATCCATTTCCATATCAATCCATATGGAACTTAACTAGTGGTTTCGGCCCATGTCAAGCGTCCACGAAATTTAAACATTTATTCTCGAATTGAGCATTTTGGGCTTTTTTTTATTATGGACACGGTGCCTTGTATCAAAAGTTTGGATTGTAGACGTGGAAAGGAACCAGATCCATCTGATACTAAGTGGTCATTGGTGTTCTATTGTTTTAGATCATCCTTCTTGGATTGTTGTCAGAAGTTGAAGAGCATTAGGCTATGTTTGGTCTAATTCTCATTCTTTTTCATTTTTAATTAATATGAAATTCTAAAATAAAAAAGAATGGATAAAAATAGGTAGAATGGGAAAATATTGCTATGAACTAAATACTTCTTACTTAATATGAATTCTTTTCAGACTAACAAGTGTCCTATGTTGTTCATTTTCATTCTTCAGAAAAAAAAAAAAAGTATCGGTATTCACAAACCACGAGCCTAGGTCTCCATTAGTCAATGGTTACCAATTGGTGTAAATGTTTTATAAAAGTGCTTTTGTAAAAGTGCTTTATGAAAAATACTTTCGTAAAAATGCTTTTATAAAAATACTTTCATAAAAATGCTTTTGTATTTTGGTAAAAGTGCTTTCATAAAAATACTTTTTTAAAAGTACTTTCGTAAAAGTACTTTTATAAAAGTGCTTCCATAAAAGTGCTTTCATAAAGTACTTTCATAAAAGTGCTTTTATAAAAATACTTTCGTAAAACTATTTTTATACAATATTTTGTAAAAGTGTTTTTGTAAAAGTACTTTCATAAAAGTGGTTTTATAAAAGTAATTTAAAAGTACTTTCGTAAAGTACTTCCATAAAATTGCTTTCATAAAAGTACTTTCATAAAAATGCTTTTGTAAAAGTACTTTCATAAAAGTACATTTGTAAAAATGGTTTCACAAAAGTAAGCATATATGACAACAGTTTTATAGGTAGAATTTCCTTAAAGAATGAAATGAGCAAGATAGGGCATGATTATTTTTCATGCTGAAGGCTAATCAATTTTTGTGCTATGAGGCTGGTTTTTCATTCTAAAAAAGAATGTAGCCCTTGGCAAGAATTTTGTAAACAAACATTCTAATGTTATTCAATCTTGCCCATTCTTGCCTGGAATGAGCAAGAATTAAGAGAATGAGGCCCAGAGCAATGATCCCTATTTAGTACAATCTAAGTTCACTATCAACTTTTGGCCCAATCCAAAGTTACATGGTGTTTGGAAGCATGGGCGCTTTTTGGGACTGATTTTCAAGAAAAAATGCCCATGCTTCCAAGACCTGTTTTTCACAAAAAAATGCTTCTGCCACATAGGCAGTGTGAGCAACACTATGATGTTTGGTAAGGTGATTTTCATCACCGTTTTTCATATATGTGTTGACAGGTAAACACCACATAAGATACACATCAATCAACCGTTGGGGGAAACGATTCATTAATGCACCGGCGGGGTCCCGATTTTTGAGGCATGCCTGATTTTTTTAATAATCGACTGAACCAAACAATGAGATACATGGGTGTTTGTTGAAACGCCTATATGGATCCAACATGGCACCATTTTCTTTGAAAAATGGCCACGGTTCCAAACATCCCCTTAAGTTAATACACTTCAGGCTGGGTTTTGGTTCTGATTGGGTTTGTATAGTCTAAGTTGGATTTAGATGGGTTAGTTGGGTTTGAAAGAATTTATAAATATGTTTTTATATAATCATTTTTTTAGTGTGGTTCAATTTAAGAGTAGCATTTGTTGAAAATATATACAAATTTTATTTATAACAACATACATACATACATACATACATACACACATATATACATATAGTATTTGTTTATGTTTAAATGACTCGAGTTCAATTAAATTGAACCTGGATTGGATCAGGTTGGGATTGAATCCTCCTAAATTATAGTTAGGGGTGTCAACGGTATTTGAAAATCCGATTTTGAATTTGAGATTCGACATAATCGAATTGAATTCAGATAATTCGAATATCTAATCGATCAAATTCAAATATGATATCCATACTGATTAGCTAATCGAATTTGAATTCATATATGACCTTATTCGATTTGATAAATATTTGAATTCGACCAATTATTTAATTCTTATATATAATATTTAAAATATTTAATTATTTTATATAATTTATATATAATAATTAAATTATATAAATAATATATATATATATATTATATAAATAAAATACTTATTTTATATTTATTAATTATCTAAAATAATTAATTAATCAAATTCAAATCAAATATAATATTCAAATATTTAATCGGATTTAAATTTAAATATGAATTTTCAATATCCATCAATGTCAAATCAAATTTAGATATCAAATTTGTTAATTGGATTCGAATTCAGATATTATGTGATTAGATTCGAATTCGACCCGTTTACACCATCCCTGGGTGGACCTTGGGTGGACCTGGAGAGTGGAGAGCGGAGAGCTCAATGAATTGTGGCTACAATGACTACCAACCCCTCCACATGATAACAACACGAGTCAGTATGGTATAAGCATATGCTTGTTATTAAATTAAAAACAAGTCTAGATTCTGCCATATCCTCCCATTCTATTCTACCCTATTATTCTATCAGAATCATTCATTATAAGTAGTGATTTTGTTATTTTGTTTACATTTACATTTATATATATGATTTCGGATTGGCCAGAGAGAGATCAACTCCATATGTAATCTAATAGATTCGCCCACCTATTGCGGCTGACTGTACCCACTGGGAGTGGGGATCGAGTGGGGAGTGCTTGCATAAAGAATCTTTTTAGGAGAGAAGTAGTTGGTTCCACAAGGGATGGTTGATGGGTGATGCTAATAAACCCCAATAAGGCAATAAGGATCTGTGTGTATAGATGCTGATATTATTGTTGAGTTGGTTTATTATTAATAAGTTAGGTTGAGGTTGGAGACTTGGATGTAGAGATGATAGGAGGGTGGCATCCAAATGCCCATTGCAGATTACACACTGTCCCTACATGATGTACTGCTGGAGCCAAGCAAAGGCTTGTCGTCGTCATCAGGTGTTTGGATTACAAAAGACATGTCGCCTTCCACAGATGCTCAGAGGGGCCTACATGTCTAACTTTGAGGCTTTACAATCTCAAATGGTACACCTCACTCCCTTGTTCGTTTGTGGTTTGTGAGGGGAGGGGGGGCCCCACTTGAACAAAAGAAACAAGCCCCCTTCTGTGTGCATGCCCACTGTCCCATATGTTTGGCCTGTGTCAGCATCCACCTACCCACATGTGCTTTCTGCCCTGTCTAGTTTTTTTTTTTTTTCATTCAGCCTTAGCTGTGCAACTTTGGCCATCTCTCTCTCTCTCTCATCCCCCACCTCCTCTCTCTGCTTTTCTCCTTGACATATTATTCATCATCTTTCCCATACCTACATTATCGAAAATGCAAGTAAAGAAAAAAAGAAACCCTGAAATTGAGGAGAGATACTTTCACATAATTCTGCAACTAGCTCATTAGTGTCTGCATAGAAACAAGACAGATGGAGGGAGACAATTGAACAGTATCAGACAAAGAGGATCTAATCTCCCTATTTGTTACAGGAACAGGATATATACTCACATGATTTCTGTTTGATTATGTAGTCATTATGTTGTGATTAATCAGAGTGATTATATTGTAAACCTTTCCATAAAAGCAATAAATTAAGCATATCTTATCCAAACAAATCAACTTATTGTTTATATATAAATGGAAAAATTCATGCCACCACTCACATAAGATACCACATGAACAGTCACCAAATAAAAACAGAAGAAATTAATTAAGAGAGGGATTGTGACATAAAATCACATGGCCACCTGTGTGCCTTGTCTTCCCAAGTTGTTTGCTTTAACTGAACCAGTTATTACATGATTTCATATCTACAAATAAGGTAGAAAGGTCCATCTACCATGTCAGTCGTCTTTTAATTAGATGGGATGGATCATCTCCTTTTGCTACTTCCCAAAAAAGGGGTGGGATTAAAATTAAATTAATGGAATTTAACTCTATCATCTGGTGTCAAGTTGCCATAAATTATATTATGTATCTGTGTTGTGTTACAATAGCAAATTAGTTAGCAAGAGAGAAAGCTGGTGTCTTCAAATTGAAGCCAGACAGACATATTTTGCACTTTTCCTAAAAACGGCACAAATAAACAATGGTTGTGGAACTCTGAAAGATCCATCCATATATAGGCAAGTAAGGTTTATAGAAACTAATAAATCAGCCTCCCATATATGCAGCAAAATTCTTTGTATCCAAGTCCATTAAAAAGCAATTAATGGGGTTAAATGACTCATCTATTTTACATGATATATACATGAACACCAGACCAATCTATAGAATTATAGAAGGAAAGATACTTCAAATTGTCCACTACTCTGTATTTATCGGTTTCTTGACAAAAAAAAAGAAAGAAATTAAGATAGATGTTGGCTACTTGGCTTTGATGTTTAATTGAATCATGTGCATTGCATGAAATTCCCAATACCAGTAGTATCCAACCACCAACAATACATCCATCATTACTTCATATATTGTATAGAATATGATGTCATGTCGTTATAAATTTTAACGGATATTTCTCCATTAGCTAGATTCATTGTTGAATGTCCATTGCCATCAATCAAACACTCGTGCATGCAACAGGCAAACCTATTACAAAAGCTGTATATTTTGTTTCTTGTAATAAAAGATATATGTCCTATTTAAAGAAGAATAACAAGGAAATCTACCTATTTATACATTCAGGACCTGTTATACAAGGTGAATTGTTTTTCTTCTGGTAGGTTCCAAAAATAAATCAAAATCATTAGGTTTCAAAATAGATTGTTTCTCAAAACAAAAGCACAAAAAATATATTCTTCATTATAACTAAAACCAAAAACATATTCTTGAATTTCTGGTTTGATCAAAAGCATGTTTTCCTCTCATTATTTAGCATCATGTTTTATAAATCATATGGCTTCAATACTAGAAAATTTGTTTTTGTTATAGAAATCCATAATTTTGATGGTATATTGCTTTTTGAAACACACTTGTTTTTTTTTTTTTTCTTTGAAAACAAAAACAAAGTTCAAGAACTCAAGAACATGTTTTTGTTTTTATGCTGATGAAGCAATTCCAAAACAAATGAAAACAAAAACATTCTTGTTATAGAAGGCCTCCTAATCTAGCAAATTTCTATCTAAAATAAACTTCGCCATCATCTCCGGCAAATGTATGTCGAGGGCGGCATTATTCTATCCTATGTTTAACACTTGGTCCCATTTTTTGTACTTTTCCCTAGTTTGGACATCATTTCGTTTTCTCCACCAGATGAGATTCACAAGCACAACAGCCAACTTTCCTCTTCTTCATCTCCAATGAAGGTAAGCCTGGATTATGCTGTCGTTTTTTCCATTGTCCTAGCTTGTTGCAGATATAAAATTTTTGCACTTTTTCAGATCTAAAACCCTGTGTTAGATCTGCTAAACCAGCCTGTTTTTGGATGTTTTTAGACTATTTTTCTTAGATCTGCAACTCTGTTTTTTAAAGTTAATAAACACCTTCAATAGATCTACCAAGGTTTCTTCATTCATTGACATGATTAAGCTCTTATTCGTTTGAAATTGAAAAGCTAATAAACCCGGAATTTATTATTTTCTTGTTCTATTTTTTCTTAATTATTTTACTCCCTTGAATTTAAAAAGCTAATTTGCAGTTGATTACTTGTGCTTGTTTTAGTGATCTTTTGATTTGCCATATGCTTGTTTCCTAACTATAATATTCCAGTTTTACTTTAAATTTATATGCATTTATATGTGCTAATTTGCCTTGTCAATTTTCTTAAATTTCAGAGAAATAAATCCAATCAATCTATACATTAATCCATAGAGCTAAAGAAATATGCATTTGTATCTACAAATTTATATGCCTTTGTATCTACGCAACAGGGCTAAAGAAATATTTAAGTGCATATGTTGGCTTCGATTTTTTGAAATATAAATACGCATTTCTTTAAATTCTTGTATGAAAGACTTAGGACCAAACCCGTTAACCCACAGGCCACATCTTAACTATTGTCCTTCTGTTTTTGTGGGTAAACTGAACAGGGATTCTGCAAAACAGAAGGATTCATGGGTGTTGATTTCTGCAAAATGTAAGCAGGCCGGGCTGTATTGATTTCTGCAAAACAGAGGGATTCATGGGTGTTTTCTTTATTAAGGCATTCATGAGTTTAATTTGTGATACCCATTCCAAGTGAGGATAGAATAGAATGGGTCATGTTGATCTGTGCATGGTGTCCTATAGGTCTTTAGAACCCGGATCTCCTATTCCTTACTTCATTAAAGAATAGGGTGGTTAAGTAAAAGTTGCCAGTTTAGTTTTTATATTGATTGCTTTTGCAACTGAATTTTGTAAGAGCCTATAGAACACAAGTGCCAATGTGTTGGTCAAAGTGAACTTGCTATCACGACAAATATAGGTGCTATTTAGAGACTTGGTTGCAAATATAAGAGCCATGTAAGCATGACACATGGCTATGTTCAAATATTATTGTGTCATATCATTCCAAAAACAAGCCTTATGTTGTGAAATTGGAGATTGCATGGATTTGTCAAAGTGGAATGAATCCAACCATTCTACAACATTTTCTAAGCAACCAAGCACTGGGAAGCAAATTTGGTAGGATAACTTATCTCAACAACCAAACACAGGTGACAGAATTGAGAAAATAAATTTTCTTTTCTCATCCCATCCTTTATTGGCAACCAAATGGGTCATAAGGGAGCATTCTTTCTTTCCAAAAAAAACTAAGGCCCCGTTCGCTTTTAGTTAAGTTACTTACCCAAGTAAGTGTTTCTTGGGAAAGACTTACCTGGGTAAGTGCATTTACCCATGTTCTTTTATTTTCCATGTAAATAAGGCAATGGCCATTTTATCCATAAAAATTCATTATTAAAAGGGTTATTTTTGTCCCATTCAAGTGTTAGTGACTTTCCCCCTAGGTGGACCCACCTAGGAGATGGATACCAAGGAAATTTCTCTGGTTCCCACATAAATTTGAAAAAAGAAAATGGGTTTTTTGGCCAATGGGATTTTCCCCCTCTCAAATTCAAGTGTTAGTGCTTTTCTTGTTGCTGGTTCCAAAAACAAATCAAAACTATTTCACTTGAAAATATATTGTTTCTTAAAACAAAACCCAAAAAAAAACACATGTTCTTGGTTGTGTATGTTTATTTTTTTGTTTTCAAAACTGAAATCAAAAACATGTTATCGAATCCGGTTTAAAAAACATGTATTCATCTTATTATTCAACAATATTTTCCATAAATCATATAATTTCTATACTAGAAAATTTGATTTTGTTTTAAAAACCAATATTCTATTGGTTTAAAAAATGTGTTATTTTTTAAAACAAAACCAACTTTTTTTTTCCTTTGAAAACAAGAGTAGAGTTCAAAAACATGTTTTTATTTTTGTTTTTATTTTTTACTGATGTAACGATTCCAAAAACAAATAAAAACAAAAGCATTCATGTCGTAGAACGCCCCCCTAAATTAAAGAAACCCAATCTCATAAATTTTCTTCATAAGATGTTACATCTACGAAATAGATGAGGGAATCGTCCCCATCAAGGAAAGGATATTTAATGGACATACGAAATATCTTGTATTTTCACAAAACTAGATTTATGGAAAAAAAAAAAAAAAAGGAAAGGAAATAAGAGCATCTTCTATATATTAGTTGTATTTATTCGTGATAATATAATTTCTGTATCCATAATTTAAAACTAACCCAGTGCAATGCATCAGTACGTAGACTCTCATTACCAGTAATAAGCAATCACAAACACTGCACCCATCCGTGATTCAAATTAATATTGTCGATGTCGAGCATAATGTGTCTCCTCCTTTACAATATATCTTTTGATGATTATTTACTGTCCCTAAAACTAAAAATAAATTAAAAACCTAACCCCTTAAAAGAACAATGGTCGTATAAAATCTCAAATTCTTCTATACTATCTGGGCTGCATGTGCAATGTAACATAAATCAAATATGATGAAGATGAGACGGACATCAATTGTTTCCATTAAAACCCATCATATGATTGTAAAGATATGTGAGAAATTGATGGCCACGCCATGCGTGATCTCCATCCAGGTCATGATGGCACAGAGTATATGCTTAAAAACAACAAATCCTTTTCGGTTCCATTCACCATTCATTCATCCACCTTTAAAAAGGAGGAATCATGGAAATCCATTGTTTCACCAAAAAGGTAACATCATGACTACATCAACCGCATATTCATCAAAATTATAACAGAGTTCCTCTATGTATAATTTATAAACCCCTATGCCACGTGTTCAAAGGAGGTCGGCGGCTCGACCAAAATTTTCCCATTCCCGTGTATATACTCGAATGGGCTGTAAACGTGGGCCAGGGCTAGTTCAGTTGGGCCTAACAAAAAAAATCTTAGGTTCAGTTGGGCTACCTGAGGTTTCTATTCATTAGTTACAGTCTGACATGGGGTGGTCAGGCCCATCTTTAGTCCAAAAATCATAGCCCAACTCATTCAAAAGTTTGGGTTGGATCCCTCGAGAACATAAGGATGAAAAAATAATCAAAAAAGAAAACGTCGATTCCAAGCTCAAGTCTTCAATATCAATAATTCATGAGTTTAGACGGTGGTGAGTGGAACTGCAGGGCACGCCCTGATTTAACGGGTCCACTGATCATTAAATAATGCACTAGCTGCAGAACAGGGTATGAAATTAAAACTCAATTAATATTGAAAAGAAAAACCGTGAATCAGAATTAAGTATTAGAAATTACCAACTGTACTAGAAAAGATAAATCTTTTAGGGTTAAAGTTGAACCCACTATGTCAGACTCAAGAAGTGAACAGTTCCTCTTTTTTTTTCTTGAGAAAGAAGAGAACAGAATCGAATTTTGCAAAGAAAGTTGGGGTGGAATATTGGTTTGACAGGGGAGACGATTCAAGCAGTGACCCAACCCAATAATGACTTGTTAATAACTTGAATGCGAACGACTTGTTAATAAACGATACATCATTCAAACCAATTGTAGGGGTGGAATTTGGATCTTCCAACACCCATTAATTTCTACGTTCTCTTGATGAAATTTGGATCTCCCTAAGTGGTTGTGGTCCTGCATGGCTAGGAAATACGGTTCAGTGGAGAACTCCCAGAAAAAAAAGTATATATATATATATATATATATATATATATATATATATATATATAAAAGAAAGTATAAAAAGTAATGGGTGAGGGTGACTGATTAATGAGTCTGCTTTTAATTTTCTATAATAAAAATAGAAATAGAAATAATAAAGGTTGAATGTGAAACAGTAAAAAGAGTTTAGTGGTAATACATGCAGGATGCAGCAACCAGAAAGAGAAGAGAGAAATGGAATCGAAAAAGAAGCTGTGGGTCCCAACTCCCAACAATATTAAGAATTTAGGATTAGCAGATTGCAAGAAGGGGATAGAGAGAGTGGGTGTCTGGTGACAAGTAAGAACAGTGAGTTCATTGTTCTCGATTGCAAGGAACACGACAATGGGGGTGTCCAGAAATCACGGAGCACCGAGGTGGTCTTCACTCTTAACAAGAAGGATAAATTGCTGAAACTTTTCCTGAACTTTATGACTGCTGAAACATTCATTAAAGTTTTTGGTAATTGCAATCATCCCCCTCACTTTTTAAATACAATTGTAAAGTAGATCCCCTCTATTAGAATCATTTAATAAAAGCCACAAAAATATCTAAAATATCCATGCAACTATTGTTGAGGCTAGTTTCTATAGAAAAATAATAATAATATAAACTTTATAAACAACAAGAAAAAAAAAAAGAGAATTTAAAGTTGTAGCTTTAGCTTTGAACAATTGATAGTAAATTTGAAAAATAAATCAATTTCAGAAAAGAGATTTAAAAGGTTTTGGCCTATTTTTGTGTAGCAATTCATATGAAGAAAAAACTTAGAAAATAAATATTTTGATCAAAAGTAACTATATGGGTATTTTCTGTTGGACTGAGTGGCCTATGGCCCTCGATATATATCATCCTCGACGTGTGGGACTATCCATAGGCCAACGGGAATAACCACACGTTGGATGGAGTATTTGCTCAATGTGGACCAACACAATCAATACCTCTTTTCAATTATTATTATTATTATTATTATTATTATTATTATTATTATTATTATTATTATTATTATTATTATTATTATCCTATAAAATAAAATTTGTTTTGACTTATCTCTTTTAAACTTGGTCTACTAGAGTAGTTGTTGGTTGAGAAAATGTCTCAACAACTAGGGACAAGTGTCTCATCTCCAGAGGCTAATCTCAACTATTTAGAGAGATTTGTGGGTAGTTCCTATCCATTAGAACAAACCCAATAGTAGGGTCTATAAATATAACCCACAATATTGAGGAGTGCACTTGAACTACTGAGAACATTTATCCCTCTCAGCAATAACACTCTCTTAATCTCTCTTGATTATTAGCAATTATAGTTGTGGTAGAAAATAGCCTTCACTTTGGGCTATTGAAGAAGTTTGGGTCCCGTGTCCAAACTTGGCAAGAATTCCTGGATTTTCACATTGTATCATCACAACCTTCATTTTCAATATTTTCAAGCCTCTTTTTAGAGGATTTTAATAGAGGGGGTCTACTTTTACAATTGTGCCAGAAACTTCAGAGAGGTAGTTCCAATTATCAAACTTCAGGGGATGTTTCAGGGGAGGTTTTAGTAATTTACCTAATATAAGTTAAAATTTGCTGAAGGAACCTCAAGGGGTGCCTGAATCACCATAAGAAATTAAGACATTTTTACTCCATGTATCTGTAATTCACATATGTGTCCTATAGCACATCCCAACCATGTATTGGCAACATTTCCCAATGGACACTAAGATGTGCATGTGGGGCACATATGTGGACTCATGTATCTATTCTCTTCCATGTGTTTAAAGGATAAAATTAGTGTACTATAGTGTCACTTTTGAATTCACATCTGCACCCCACAAACACCCCACAATATATCCCAACCATGTATTGGGAACATCTCCCCATAACAAGTATGGGAGATGTTCCTAATGCACACTGAAATGTGCATGTGGGGCATTTGTGGGGTGTAGAAGTGAACTCGTTAATTTTGGTCAATACAACCAAAAAAGGTGACTATTGTTTGGTTATTTTCTCTATGTGTTATCGAGTAGACCCATGTGATTCTACTCAATTCAAATGGCATGGTCTATCTATTGGTACCAGCAGGGACCCATGCGATGCATGGGCCTTGTTAAAAGAATTTAAAGCAAAAGGAGATAGGGGTACAACTCGGGTGAGCCCAACCCCAATCCCTACCCAACTCAACCAAAGCTTTTGCACAGTTTGGGATTGAGTTTTTGAACTTCAAGCTGGTCTTGAATTGAGGCCTTGGATCGCCCGACCCAAAATTATCCAATTTGAGCCCACCCAACATTTTATGATATACATATCTGCATGCCATCAATCTATTCTACATAAAAATTGGGCTACATACACCCAAGCCCAAGCCTAACCCAAGATTTTGGTTAATCTCAAGTTAATCATGGGTTGGTATACTCAATCTTAACCTTGAGTTGGGCCAAGCCTAAGCTCGAAGTTTGAGACTTAGGGTTGGGCTTGGGTTGGCACTTAACCCAACCCAACTCACCCAAGTTGCACCTCAAGAAATAGCACTTGTGACATTCCTAATTTTATTAGGGTCCATTTGGTTTGCAGTCAAAATCGGAATCGGAATGGTTCATCCCCATAGTATGTTTGGTTCAGACAAGAATGGGAATCGAAATTAGAATCAACAGGAATAGGATTTCATTCCCAAGGGAGGAGCAAGGATTGGACATTCACTCAAATGGGAGAATGCCATTCCAGTACGAACGAGAATGGGATTCTAATTCCACCAAACCAAACAATTGAAATCAGAATGGGCTATTCTTATTCCAATTCTAGACCCCTATTCCCACAAACCAAAAGGGACTTTAGTTTTTATATTTTTTTATTAAATTGTTTTGACTTTTACTAAATTTTTATTTAGTGGATTAGGGGATTTTAAATTAATAATAATTAAGTTTAAGACTAATGATTTTGTTAATTTTTAAATTCTATTAACAATTTTTCAGGATCATTCTATTAATTAATAATTTTCTTAATTTTCTGTTGTTTTATTAATAAATGTGTATTAATTTTTATTAACTTTATTTTTAAATAAAACATTCTTAATAAAAATATAGTAAAATAATTTTTAGTAGTTTATATTATTCTTATCTATATTTCTTATTACAATATTAACATAATTAGTTAACTAATTTATTATGTTATTAATTAATTGGTTAACTAATTAAATAACCTTTAGTAATTAAGTTATTTTTAGTTAACTAATTATATAATTATCTTATTATTTAGTTAATCTTTTTAATTATATAATCATTTTCTAAGTGAACTAAACTTCTTAAGTTAATTAATGTAATTAAGAAACTAATAACTAATTAATTAACCTTAATTAATTTAATTTAATTAAAGTTTATTGATTCTCAAGGTTATTCCATTAATTTTATTTTTTACTTTTTATTAATTATATTTTGTAAGGCTACTTAATTTGAAATTATTTTCTTTAATGTTTATTAAGAGAAACAAATTTTATTAATTTTATTATAATTATTCATTTTTGTTTTTATATTTAGTATTTTTTGTACTTAATTATAATTTTTTATTATTTTTTCATTTTAATTATCCTGTGGTTACAATTTATTGAAAATAAACATTAAAACTAAAAAAATTACTAACTTGTATTATTTTATCCTTTTTTATTAATTTTATCAAGAAGCAAGTGATTTTTTAATATTAGTTTTGTAGTGGAAATTTTAATTAAATAAACTGATTTTATAATTTAATTAGATGATTTTATGTTCAACCAAAATTAAAATATAATTAATTGAGTTATCGATAGAATTCCTATCTATTCATTAAAAACCAAATATTCCAGATCTAGCATGCCTTTTAAAGAAGGTAACTGAATTCCCACTATGCATTCGTTCTTAGAAAATGGAATAGTTATCATAAGAAGATTGCCTTTGAAGATTGATGTTAGATATTTGTAAGGAGCAAGGAGAGGTAAAGGTGTAAAACAGGTCGGCTGGGCAAACCCGCGAGCCATGCCTCCCTCCTGGCACAACCCATGGCCTAAGCCCACGCGGGCTTGTGCCATGCCACGGGTAGGGGTTGGTCCGTGGGCCAAACTTAGGTCTGATTGGGCCGTGGATCGGGCCAAAGCTATTTATTTAAAAAATAGAAAAAAAATCTTAGAATTTTTATTTTATATGAATTTTGATGTATACAATTGTTTATATATACAATAATCAAATAAAATAGTATGATAAAATTGAAAACAATTGTTTCTTTTATTAATATATTAATTTATATAATATATTATATTATATGCATATTATATACAAATACATATTATATATAATATATAAATATTATATATATATATGTATGTATGGGTCGTGTCGGCCCAGCCCACAGGCCTGAAACGCCAAGCCTGGCACGGCTATGTATGGGTTGTGTCGGGCCATGGGTAGCACAACCCAATTTACACCTCTAAGGAGAGGATAATGATGTGGGTTAAGGAGGTAGTTGGGAATGATAAATGAGAGAGAGAGAGAGAGAGAGAGAGAGAGAGAGAGATTTAAGGAGAAAGTTTTCCACTTTATCATGATTTGGGTTTGTGGTAGATAGAGCCTTGCCATGTGGCTTAATAGGAGGTCTAGATTGAGAAAAGGGAGGAAAGAGAGAGAATGAATGAGAGAGCAAGGATGGGGTAAAGGAGAAAGGAGAGAGGTTTAAGGAGAGAAGAGAGAAGGGGTAATGGGAGAAGGAGAGGGTTGCTGATGTGGGACCTAATCACTTACTAGCGGGCCCCATGCAATGCCTGGAATTGGACTTAAAACTTATTGTTCTATGGAGCTACACAACTCGAGGGTAGGAATGGCAATTTTCTCCCTCACTACTAAGTACCCGGACTCCCCGATCAAGCGAGGATGGGGATGGAGATTGCCTTAGGGAGGACAAGGTGGGGATGGAATTAATAGGAATACCTAATTGGGGACAAGGGGGTGAAGTCCACACCCTGCCCCAACCCCAATTATATATATTAAATATGTGTATATAGATTATATTAAACTATTATTTGCATTTTAATTTTTTTGTTATTTTAAATAAATACCTTTCTAAAAACAAACTTTTATTAAAAAATTCAGACATTTAGTCCCCAATGGGGAACCTCTCTCCATTGAGGATTGGGGGTGCAGGCAAAAATTTTTGACGGGGATTCATTTAAAACTCAAGGTCGGGATGGGAACTATGATCCCCACCTCAAACCTACTTATTGCCATTCCTACCCTAGGGATCATCCCCTAAAACCATAACACCCCCAAACCCATAAATATAGTTCCATTAACTATGGTAATTATAAATATAGTATCCAATACTTATGGAAATTATTAAAATTTTCAAATTATTTTTTTGAAAAATTGGAAGTTTTATAATTTAACTTTCACTAGTTATTGCTCAAAAATTATAGTAAATATCAAAATTACTGAAAATATAAAAACAAATTTACATTTATTGGAATTAACTTTCCACTAAAAATTACTGAAATTTTGTAATTATTAGTTGATAATATCATTAAATATTAATAAATTGATCAAAATTACTGAAAATATCAATAACTACTTATTGCTAAAAAATACTGATAATTTTTTATTACTAAATTTGTATTTATTAATATTTTAATTAATTATGAATTATTTAGTAATTATTGATTTAAATAATTAATTTTCAAAAAACTCTGAAATTAAATTACCGAAATCAGTGATTTTCAGAAAGTAATTCTTAGTAATTAAAATTATAGTTTAGGTGTTGTTATTTGTTAAATAATATTCAATAATACCAGTAATTATTGAAAATATAAAAATATTTCTCATATTAATTTAACTACCCAAATTAATTTAATTAATTTAACCATGTTTTTGGTTTTTATATGGTTTATAATATAAATTAAGAGGTGTTTTAGGATGAATTTTAGATGGGAGAGATTGTTTAGGAGAAATTTTAGGAGGAGGCTAAGCTGGTTGGCTAAGTGATTGGTAACATGAGAGAGAGAGAGAGAGAGAGAGAGAGAGAGAGAGAGAAAGAGAGAGAGAGATGAATTGAACTCTAGTGAAGAAGAAAGGGCTGCCACGTAGCTACATGGAAGGGGTAGGAAGGGATAAGGGAGAAGGAAAAGAAGAGAGAAGGAGGAATGGAAGAAGAGAAAATCACTTTATAATATAATTGACAGAGTTATATAGTTTGGTCTAAATAATAAAAATATTCAGCTGACTATCTCAGCCAGGTCACGGAAACAGTATCCCCCTATCTTGACCCATCAATTACCAAATACCAAACCCGTCCTTACTCAGGCAGCCCTAAAAGGCCCATTGGATTGATAGGTGGAAGAAAAGAAAAAGCCCATTGGACTTGACCAGCACTGCAGGCCGGCCGGTAAATTTCATGGAATGATTGTAGTGCCCGTAAGGAAGGAGACATCCAAACTGTGACGTGAGAGATGACCATGAGATACAATCAAATTTGATGGAATGATTGTAGAATCGTGACAGAAGCAGCACAGTCCTCGGTGGAGAGGTTTGGAATGAAGAAAACGCGGAATGAGACTACATCTCTCTGACTAGACCAGTAGTAGTGCACAATAAATGGATGGAATACCAACTTTTCCACGAGCCTTCCGCTGCAATTGCTTCCAAATCCAATGGGTCTGTAAAGAAGAATGGAAAACAAAATAATTAAAAAATAAATAAATGCAAAATGAAGAAGAAGAAAACCCAAGTTGATTTTACACTTGGGGTTTCTAGAAGATGCTAATGGGCGGGCCCTAGGCCTCAAAGGAAAGTTTTCAGAACGAATAAATGGGCCCACGTGTAAATGGACCAAAGAATGAAAGGTTAAGCTTCGGCACAACTATGGATATGGTTGAGCCCGAGAGTTGTCGATTGGGACTTTGGGATGGATTTTAAGCAGCGGTTTATGGCTGTGCAGGGTGGGATGGGTCTCACGTGAAAAGTCTAAAAGTTAATATTTCATGAAAAATCTTAAAGGCCTAAGTGGTTATTGTTATGCTTTTTAGTTCCAATCAGATTTATGTTTATTCAATAAACATAAACAGAATCAAACACATACTATATATTGCCTTAAAGTACCTGTAAGTTTTTTGACAATCAACTAGCTCTACCCTTAGCTGTTTGGTTTGAAGGAAAAAGTAGGGAAAGGCAAGAAAGGGAAACATTTAGGCTATATTTGGTTTGAAGGAAAATGCAGGGAAAGGTAGGAAAACCTTTACAAACATTGTTTAGGTTTCCCCGTCTTTCCCTTCCTTTCCCTACCTTTTCCTTCAAACCAAACATAACCTTACAAATCTTATATAGGTTTCCCTGCTTCATAATTGTTCACAAATTTCTGTTTGTCTCTCTTTTCCCTCTTTTTTTCCTTTTAATCGTTTGAATCCCAATAGATCTAAACCCTTTAGATCATTTAGATCTAGTGCTACAGTCGTCTGGTGAGTAAAAAAAGCCATTGGAAATGGGAATGGGTTGAGCAGTTGCACCCAAACTTGAAATCAGCGTTCTGATTTCAAAAAAGCCATTTGACATTTTATTTTTCTGATACTATTTAATGACAACATCAAATATCAGAAAACTTGGGGTACTTTAAGACAATATGTCAACAGTAAAGGTAGAGTTTGTCAATTTCCTAAACCATAGGGGTACTTTATGAAAATTTCCCAAATAAAAAATAGGCTTACATAAGCCGAGAAATCAACTTTCCAATCTTCTCCAAACTCCAAAATGGCTTAGGCACAACCAATGCAGAAGCCCTTGTAAACGGATCCTTAGTGGCTTCTTCATAGTGGCTCAATTAATGCAACCCAATCAAAGCTGAAGCCCTCTCAAACGGACTCTTACATTAGACCAATGACATAGTGACATTAGGATATCAGTTGCACTTGCATTAATGGTAACCTGACAATTCATTTTATTTTAATAAAAAATGAAAACTTAATAAATAAATTCATCATCATTTAATAGAGTATGGACTGGACCGAACGGTTAGACCGAAAAAACTGGGACTGGTTCCATTTTTCCCCAAAACCATATTTTCTCTAAAAACTGTTGATTTTGGTCAGCAAACCGCCGACCCTAGCGGTTAACCGTTTGAACGGTTTTGACCTTTTTTTTTTGTCAGAATGGGACGATTGTTCCAATCGAACGGTCGGACCATTCGACCCGGTAACCGAACCCCTGACCGGTTCAGTCTCTGGGTCAGTTTTAAAAACCATGGTTGGGACAGTTTGGGAGAATTTGTTGGTAGCAGATCTGAGTTCCATTTAATATTACATAAATTAAATTAAATGAATAAATTACAAAAAAAACATCCCAAACCTTTTTTGGAATTAAAAATTCTCTCACTTGTTTTTTTTTTCAAATTCATCTACAATGGATGACCTCCCTTCATTCTTTTAATAAATTTGATGTCACAAATTGTTTTTTTGGCCAAATAAGCAATGTATTACTAAATAAAACAGTTACAACCATTTACAAGAGGTCTAACTAGAGTCTCAGTTTGCCAACTCCTGAAGCCATCATGGGCAACTGCAACACAAAACCCAGACTCTTTTAGACTCTTCTTGGACAACTCGTGGGCCACACTATTACAAAGTATTTTAACAAAGTTAAAACTAACAAAGAAAAACCTTTTTCCAGCTTCCACGATATCCCTACAAAAAATCATGCTATCTCCTGCCAAATCAATAGGTCTTTCGGTGATTACTTTAATAAGTGCAAGGCAATCCGATTCCACAACAGTGTGCACCTGCTCCCTTCCTTCCAATAGCTTAAGACCATTCAAAACAGCTAGAGCTTTAGATTGAATGGGTGATGATCTTGTAGTCTTCCCAAAAGAAGTTGCAATCACTAGACCTTGAGAATTTCTCAGTAATGCACCAAAACCTAACTTTCCTAGGCACAAAAAACTTCCATCTACATTCAACTTTAACTAGTTTTGATCAGGAGCATTCCAAAAAGATAGAGGGTTACCTTAAGTCCTTGGGAATAACCTTGCCATTTTTTTTGGGAAATCTTTAGTCTCTCCTTCCACATCTTGTTAGTCACAATTAGGCACACATTTGGATTTGGATCAATATTTTCAAAAACCAATTTATTTCTAGAGTTCCAGATGTTCCACGAGAGAAGAAAGAGAAATCCAAAAGTAAATTTTTCCTCTCCCTTTCCTTGCTACATTTTTCAATTCAATTAGTTAGCCATTGGGTGAAATTTATTGGGTTTGTACCCTAGTTTTTCCTGAAGTTTAGAATGTTGCCAAACCATGTCAATTGTCCATGTCCACCTAAGAACAAATAGTGCATGAAGGATTCTGTTTCCCCATTGCATAATGGGCAAGAGTCCTCCATAACTAATTTTTTGTATAAATTTTCCTTGACTGCTAAGGCGTTAGTGCAGCATTTCCAAATAAAACTCTAAATTTTTTATCAATTTTTGCTTTCCAAATCTCTTTCCATTGAGCTTTATTTAGGCCTTGACTGTTCATGTTATTATTATGGCTTATTGTCCTTTCATCATTTAGAAAGTTAGCCACAAAATAACCCGAATTTACTGTGTATTTTCCAATTGAGTTGAAAGACCATCTTACTTGATCACCCCATGGTCCACTTGCCAGATTTGTATTGAGGATATTGCTTCTATAGGGTTCCTAGAATGTATTTTCAATCAATTTGCAATCCCATTATCTTTCCCATTCGATATATCTAGAGGTCTCTAACCCATTTTAGAGCTAGAGTATTTTGTCTTGAACCCATTATCCTAAAATTTTGGAGTTTAGAAAGCTAGGGATCTTCCTAAATTTGGACCATATTTCCTGAGTTGATTGTCCAATGTGCTCCTTTTTTTAGGGTCTCGCTTGTAACTAACATACTTTGTCAGCCCCATGACCATTTCTTTGAAAAGTTTGAGGATAATTAGTTTTTTCCTCTCAGATATCTAGCTTTGATGATTTTAAACCAAAGGTTAGTTTTTATTTCTTTCCTTGCTTGTGACAATAAGAGGCATTGCCACTAGGAAAGTAGCTTCTCTACTCTTTCTATTAAGAAAGTAAAAAGGGATTTTTTTTTGGATCTACCAATGTTTGGGGGTAACCTAAATAAATTGAGGGGACTTTAACTAATTTCATTTTAAACAACTTAGCTATTAGTCTTTGAAGCTTTGAATGAAAGTTACTACTAAAGAAAATCTCAATCTTTGAGAAGTTTACCTATTGTCCAGAGGCCCCTTCATAAAGTTTGAGAGTGTCTGCAAGGTTTTGCCCCTCAAGAGGATCCGTTTTGGTAAAATATAATTGCCATCTACAAAAAAAATGAATGAAAGACAATTGGGAATTTTGTTATTTTCAAGCCAGATATCTTTTTCTGGTTCACCAACTTTATCAATTTTGTTGAGAGAGCTTTTGAACAGAAAAAAATAGATAGGGGGAAGGGGGCCTCCTTGCCTCAACCCCCTCTCGAGTTGGAAATTCTAACTAGGGCAACCATTTCAATTATGACACATTGCATTACCCAATTGGTCCATTTGTCACCAAACCCCAATTTTTGTAACACCCTTTTTATAAAGCCCCATTTAACCCTATCATAAACTTTAACTCATGTCTAGCTTTAGGACCATCCATAGAGTCTTTCCCTTTAATTTTTCATGAAATCAATAATTTCATAAGATACTAGAATGTTGTCTTGAATGCATATGCCAAGGGTGAAACCGCTCTGGTTTTCACTAATTAAATTTTCAAGAAAATGTTTAACTCTATTGACTAGGACTTTTGCAATTACATTGTAGATGGTAGGGTTGTTTATGAAACTGATTAAACTGACCAACCCAACTAATCCGACCCAACTCGACCCAAATTGGTCGACTTTCAAATAGTGTCGGTTAGTTTCAGTTCCTCAATTATAAAAACCCGAGAGGTCAGGTCAGTTTCAGTTTGATAGTGTATAAACCAATAAAAACCGAATCAACCTAACTATCATGTACAATTATAATTGTTAGCCCTTCTCTCTTCTCCATGCTTTTCACATTTCCCATAAAAAGTGAATCCTTAAAAAAGTAAAAAGCTGACGAAAGCTAACACCAACCTGTCATTCAATTCTATTCTTAATAAAATAAGTATCATTTATTTATATTCTTAATAAAATAAGTGTCATTTATTTATATTCTTGATAAAATAAGTGAGTTTACAGGAATGAGAGTTGACAATATATTTATTGTCGATGCCAGAAAATATGTTAAACAATAATTTACAAGTAATAAAGGCTGACAAAGGCTGACAATTGCATAATCGCTACATGTGAAAATTGAAAAAAGATTTTTTAACTTGGGTTTAAAAAGACAAGAATGACAATTCAGTTTCAAACCAATTAAATCGACCTTAGGCACATTTAAATTTTATTTGGTTTTTTATTAACTTCGGTCAGTTCCAATTGGCTTATAAGTCAACTCGAGCTAGTCAGTTCAGTTGACAAAAACATGTAAAACCAAACCAACCCGACCCGTGACCAGTCCTAGTAGATGGTGTTATGTCAACTTATAGGTCTAAACTGGAAAGCAACCTCTAGATTTTTTTACTTTTGGAATTAAAGCTATATAGGATTCATTAAATTCCCTCAACATCTTGCCAGTGATGAAAAACTGTTTCATAGCCCTGACCACATCATTTCCAACAACAGTCCAAAACTTTTGATAAATAAATTTAAATACCCATCTGGCCCTGGAGACCTTTTAAGAGTCATTTGGAATAGAGCATATCTAATCTCCTCCTTTGTAATTTCCTTCTCAAGGTAACTCCTATCCTCTTCAGTTAAAATTGTTTTCAAACTTCTTATGATATTTGATGTGATGTTTGGATGAGAAGTTTGGTACACTTCTCTGAAATGATTCTCTAATACTACGGTTATTTTCTCATCTGAATCCACCCACCCCTTTATGTAATTTTTAAACTTGTAATCTTGTTCCTAGCCCTCTTTCCTTTCATAACTGCATGAAAGTATTTTGTATTTTTGTCCCCATATTTGAACCAATTTACCCTTGATTTTTTTTAAATACATCATTTCTTCTCTTATGAGTCATACTTTTAACTCTGCTTCAAGGGTCCTAATTCTCTTTTTCATAATTAGGATTCTTTTTACTATAGTCCTCACCAAGCTTACTTTTCAGATTTGATATTCTTTTTTTAATATTACCAAAAACTTATTTATTTCAAGATTTTAATGCTTGCATAAGGTTTCTATATTTTCCCCAACTTTACTTGATCAAATCCTACATGATCCCAGGTGTTTCCTAAGAAATTTACAAAATCCTCATGGTCAATCCACATTTCCTCAAATTGAAAGGTTCTTCTTTTGCCTCTTCTTCTAAAATCAGTATTGAAGATAATGGGAAGGTGATCAGACCCAAGAGAGATTAAAACCCTTGCTTGAACATTTTTAAAGCAGTCCAACCACTATCCATCACAGTCAGCTCTATCCAACTTAACCCTAATCAACTCTCCCCCTTTCTCTTTTGTTTACTCAAGTGAATAATGGCTCAAAACTTGGAATTTCTTGTAGTTCATAGTTTTCTAAAAAGACCCTATACTATTTTAGGGTTGCTTCACTATACAATCTTCCCTTTTCCTTTTTTGAACTATGAAAGATAATATTTATCTCCCCAACACAAACCCAATGCCCTTTGACTAAACTTTATAGAGCACTCCACTTGTTCAAGAAAGATCGCCTTTTTACCCTCTTAGGTTCACCATACACAAAAGTATAGAACCATTGTTTGCAGTTCTCACTAGTGAAAACTACACAAATGAAGTTTCTATCAACATACAACACTTTTATTTCCACATCCTTCCTCCAAAGCAAAGCCAATCCGCCACTCAACTTTGTTGCATCCACACCCCAACTTTCCCACTCCCTATGAAACTTGTGTTTCTTCCTATAATTTAACAATGCTTCTTTTGTTTCCATGAGGAAAACAACATCAACCTCTTCTTTATTGAGAGTGTTTTAGATTTTGAATTGTCAAGGTGGACCAAGACCCTGACAATTCCAACTTAAAAGCTTCATCCCCTTTAAAAGCTTCATCCCCTTCGGGGCTTGTTCCGAAATAGGACCATAAACCCACTTATTACAATTTTTATTGAAATACATATTTAGTAGAAACTGTTGAACCTTGCCTTTTGATTCTCTTACCTTTCCATTTTTTTTATTTGAGGTCAATCCTACCTCTTTTCTATTTTTTGAATGTTTCCCTTTCTCTTTTACTCTCTTTCCCATTGATTCCCCCATTTTTCTTTCTCTTTCTCTTTTTAAAATAGTCATTTTTCTAACAATTTCAAAAATCATCAATCCTCATTATGATAAAAACCAAGGATTTTCCTTTCTTCAATTTTTCTAAAGGCATAGTTTTTCTTTTCCTTTTTTCTAGCTCCGATGCTTATTTTGTGATTTTAATAGACCATAATTCAAGGCATTGATCAGAGACAATGGTAAATCAATTTTCATATTAAAAGAAATCAAATAACTAAATGAAGAGAAAATGTAACTTACCGCTTCTGCCTATTGGCCTATTGGGGTGTTTCAACCTGTTGGAGCCACTCCTTCCATTACCATGTCCGCACTAGAAATTCTCAATTTCAGTCCCTTCTATTGGAAATTCGATACCCTCCACATTTTCTGCTAGTAGCTCATCAATATAAAACTCTTCCTCTACAAATAGATTTTCTTTTTCAGTTTGGTCCATCTTATCTAAGTTAACCCATTTATCATCATCTCTCAAGTTTGGCTTGGATCTTTTTACTACTCCATATACCCACTCGAGATTTTCCTCATTTGGGTCTTCCAGTTCCCGGATAACCAATCCATCTTCCTTTGCACTCTACGATAGTAGGCTTCAACCACCAAATCTAAATCTATCAAATTTTCTTCTCATTTCAAAAGTTTTTTTTTCAAAAGCTAATGCTTAACCTGTTTCATACATCTCCCCCATCCTTTCACATCTTCCAAATTTTTCCACTTCAGCACTTCTTATCCATTCTATCTGATTCGGCAGCAGATTGTTTGTTGTCTGATTTCTCTGTCATCATACCTATTGTTCTTGAGCTTCCACCCCTATTGCTATCAACTCTGTGCCCTATATTCTTCTCCTTCTCTCTCCAATCGCTGGTGCAATTTCTCTAATGAAATCTAAATCTGTCATAATTTCTTCTCATTTCGAAAGTCTTTTTTCAAAAGCTAATTCTCAACCTGTTTCACACATGTCTCCCCCATCCTTTCACCTCTTCCAAATTTTGCCACCTCAACACTTCATATCCATTCTATCTCATTCAGCACTAGATTGTTTGTTGTCTGATTTGACCATGCCATCATACATATTGTTCTTGAGCTTCCACCCCTACTACTATCAACTCCGTGCCCTATAGGCTATATTCTTCCCCTTCTCTCTCTAGTCGCTGGTGTGATTTCTCTAGAGAAATTATCAATTGGATAACCCCTAGTAGGAAGAAGCATCCAATTCCAACATTTAGACTTGGCATTTCCTAAAAGAGTCTTCTCCTGCACATCTCCACAAAGTTTGGTAAGTTGTCTATTCGATAACATGCATAGGAGATTCATTTGCATACCTTCCAGTTACCACTATGTCAGTCTTCTCCACATTTGCTTGGTTAGTTTCTAACACTAGATGCTTCCCTTCTACACTTGCATTCGAACCTCCTCTAGTTCCTCCATCCATCATTGAGTCTCTCTTCCGTTTATTAATAAACTTGAACTCATCTTTCTCCATCTCTGCTCTTAATTCCAAGCCAAAACACAGTCGACCCCCTTCCTGATCAATGTTTTGAAAAGCCATTAAATTCGACAATTCTTCCATAGCCTGATCATTTGTCGCCAAGTTACAATTCATTTCTCCATGTCCAATTAGGCCACATCAAAAGCAAAACATTGGCAAATGTTCTACTAGAATCTATACCAAACCTTCTCCCCATTCTCTTCTACATCAAAATTTCCGATTGCTAATGGTTTACTTCTACAACGTCTTCATTTTTTCCTCCACTCTAATATCTTTATCTTTTTCCTCAAGTGATTTTTCCATGGTTTCGGTTTCTTCCTAATTCATTTTACTGGGAAAGATTCAACGATGGGAGAATAACTACTCACCGAGGCTAACCTACCTCAGTGAGCACCTACATCTCTGAGAGCACCGAGAGCACCTAGTTAAGAAGTTGAGTTTCAATGGATTGGAATTTTGGTGATGTCACGCATTTAAAACTAGATCATATAACATACTAGTTTCAAAATACAACTTGTAATTAAAGAAATATTGGAATGCCAGGATTAAAGGGCAAAGTATTTGTAAAAGGGATATTTTTAAGTAATTTCATCTAAACCATAATACGGAGTTAGTTGAACGCTTTGGGTACATAATGGGTTGTGGAACCAATAAAAATGCTCCACGCTAATGATAAAATACATGGGCCCATAGTGAGAGTTTAAATGATTGTGAGCCCCGTGTATTTTATTGCATTCAGGTAATTCTATTTCTCTAAATCATTACCACCATTAGGCATTTGCTCAAATACTGTAATTAATCAGTAAATTGTTAATGGATGGGATGAGATTATGCATGGTTTACAAAAATGAGCCAGAAATAGAACCGATTAGGGGACTGGTTTCCGATTAAATGGTTCAACTGTTCTGGTCGAATAGTTCAACCCGTGATGTCATGAATAAATTAAAAATAAAAAATATTTATAAATAATAAAAAAAGTATAAAATTAAATAAAAAACACAAAAATACAGAAAATAAAATTATCTAAATAAAAAATAATATAGTACAAAATACATAAAAATATAAAAATAAAATACAAAAAAAATCTAAAAATTACACAAAAAATCAAAAGAAATTCAAAAAAAACAAAAAATTAAAAAAATACAAAAAAAAACTCTAGAATGTTAAGTCCTAAAATGCAAAAATCCTTGACCTAAAATCAAGATTCAAAAGAGATAGATTCCCCTGGCACCAAAATTAAAGGGAAGAAATATGAGCATTCACTCTAGAATGTTAGATTGCCAAGATTGATCTGTAAAAGACTTCAATACACATTAATTTTACCTAATTGATCAAAAAATTACAATAGATTTTACCTAGAAGTGTTGCAAATTGCAAAAAACGCTAGACATCACCGGTCGCCGTTAATCGCGATCGATCGATATGTGTCATCGTCGAACACCGAAAGTGCTGGCCGTCGTAGGTGGTCAGTTGGGTGTGAGGGATGGTCGTCGCTGCAAACTCGCCTACTGCAACCCGCAAAGCCCAGAAGTGATGAAAATCACAAAAAACACTAGCCACTGCTGCAAACTCACCATCGCCAGTCGTCGCGGTCGGTCGGTGTGTGTCGCCGTCGAACGCCAGAGGTGCTGGCCGCCGCAGGTGGTCGGTTGGGTGTGAGGGATGGCCGCCACTGCAAACTCGCCTGCCGCAAAGCCTGGAAGTGCTACAAATCGCAAAATACGTTGGTCGCCGCTGCAAGCTTGTCATCACCGGTCGCCGTTAATCTCCGCCGATCGGTGTGTATCGCCATCAAATGCCGAAGGTGTTGGCCGTCGCAGGTGGTCGGTTGGGTGTGAGGGAGGAGGGAAGAACGAAAATGGGGTTCTAACCCTTCATTCGATTAATTGATTTGGGATGGGGATATTAAGGAATTTTATTTTTTGTTCATTTTATTTTATTTAAATCATTGAAAATAAAAAAGAGAACCCGTAAACCGCTATCCGGGTCAAACAGTTTAGCGGTCTGACCGCCCGAGTTGGTGGTTTTTTTACTTTTTCAACGTTTTTTTAAGATTTTCGGTTTTTAATGTAATTGGACCCAAGGGCCTGATCGATTACCAGTTTTTCCGGTCTAACTGTCTGATCCGGTCTGGTTTTGAAAACCATGAGATTATGTTTGAAAATTGGAATAGATGGGAGGTACATTAAATGTAACTTCCATGGAGATTATGTTCATAGTCTGATTACCAGTCTTGGGTAGGTAATAGATGATTGCAAAAATGATACCGAGTTTAAGATAGTTGAGGCATAGTTTGGAATGAACATAAATAAAAATATGTAGAGTGCAAAATCATGTATTTTGTATTATTTTGTATGTCTTTATACTCTATATATTTGTATTTGTACTCTTTCTAAATTGAGACTGAATTTAAGCATATGGAGTTGGTTATACTCTACTTGTCTCCTTTCTAACAATTTCAATAAGAAGCTGTTTTTCTCGCACTTAAGTTTTTCTTTAAATTCTTCCCTATAACATAACATAATATAATATAATATAATATAATATAATATAATATAGTATAGCATATGTATATATATAATAAAATTTTCATATAATTTTCTAATTTTTTAATTCTCTTAAATAATTTTATCAAGTTATATGGCCAATGAAAGCCCAACTTGGTCTGGTCCAGACCCAGGCCCAGACATATAATATCAAACCTGGTGTGTGGGCTGGATTGGGACCAAGCATCTCAAAATACTCTTATGAAGTGGGGATCACATCTTTTTACTTATTACTTTATTCCTCATAAACAGAAAAGAAAAACAAAATAAAAAATCTTAAAGCATAAAATAGAGCAGAATTTTCTGTTAATTTCCTTCTCACTGCAAACAAATGGAGCCTAAATAATTTTTGTTTTTATTTGCTTTTCTTTTCTACTCAGCCGACTAATGATTATTAGCCTAATTACATCATCTTGGTTTCGGTTCAGATAGATGAATTAAAGAGGTTTAAATTAGGGGGTGCAATTTGGGTGGGCGGGCCCAACCTGAGACTAAACCTAAGCCCCCTGCATGGGCACAAAACCCTGGGCTTTCCTATTTTTTACTGAGCCCGGGCCTAGCCCTTATTTAGCCCAAGCCTAACCTGGTTTTAAACATACATGCATACATATGTTGAGCCTAATAGGCGTGCTTGAGGTCATTTGGCCACTTTAGCCCAACCTGGAATGGGTCAATCCAAATATATCAAATTTCAGTTCAGGCTGGACCTGGATTGAAAGGATCGGTCTTGACAATGAGTCGAATCCAGTCTCCGGCCTTATATTTAGGTTTGGTCCTGGTTAGTCCTGGTTTACTAGCATGTAAATTGTTCACTAAAACATCTACTTTGACAAGTCAAAAGAAAGTGAAAGGGGCTGGTATTACTTTTTTTTTTTTTTTTTTTTTTTTATCTTGGGAGATCGATAACCAAGTAATCCTCCATAGATTAATCTCATTAGTCGCATTCAGATATCATCCAACAATTTATGTTCACTGAAAGCTTATAAAAGAATAAATCAAACTTTAGATTATGTGTCAACCTGTAATTTAACCCAAATTTTAGGGTGACACGTTTGGAGGATGAGTTTCGATATTCATCTGTAATAAAAAGCTCAGTTCGGAAGGAGTACAAATACATACAAAATATAAACCTTTGCAGTTGTACTCCTTTCAAACGGAGGCAAAAGCACAATTTTGGCAATAATAAAATCCAAACGACTCACTCATGCACAAGGCATTTTAGTATTAGGTCCGGACATTCAAAAAAAAACCCCACAAGGGCATTTCTCCCGAGTACAACATTAGCCCATTAGCATACAGTGCAGCAGCACAAATCAATGCTCAGTACACTTACATGGGGGGTTATATATGGGTATGACTGACCGATTATGTATAATTAGCACAGCAGTGTTGTTAGGAAGTAGCGTAGCCCCCTCGGGAATCGGGATGTAACAACCAGCTAAGGGTGCAAATTGGGCCGGGTTGAGCCCAATCCAAGCTCACCAGTCACCAGTAGCCCCATTTGTAATCACAAAAGGAAAAAGATTAAATAAATAAAACCCTTTTTCCTTTTGGCAAGGAAGAAGGTTAAATTGGCATTAGACCTTAGCTTTTTATTTAAAGATTTTGTGCGGTGGGGGGAATTTGCATTTGAATTAGCTGCAGCTAGGTTTTGTGTTTTAAAGGCCTAATAAAAAGCACAAATTCCCTATGGGCTATGGCTTGAGATTATTTTGTTTTCAAAAGCCAACAAAATGCTTCAAGGTTGAAACAATTTGTTGCTGCTTTACATGCATCCCAAAACTCAAAAGCGAGCTTTTATTCAACGTTGATTTGATGATGCTCATTGAAGGCTAATGGAATGGTTTAAGTGCTAAGAAACTCGTTTTTGAGTGCCTGCTGTGCTGCCTGAGTTACGAATTAATAATATGCTGTGTACACAAGACAACAGCTCATTCGGAGCTGGCAACTAAATCCAGCACAGCACACTATATTTTACCACTTAAGAAATTAAGAATTTTTTTAAAGAGAAAAAAAAAAAAGAAAGATGATGACCAGGTCCGTAATCCGCGTTCGAAAATTAAAATTTGTTTTCCTTACAATCCACCAAGACAGAACCGACTCCCGACGACTGACCCTCTCCTTGGTCTTTATACTGACCTTAAAGAACGGAAGCTTCTTGGTAAGCAAACACAAGCCGATGGGGGATGGCTTCAATCACACCCACCTCCACCTTTGACATGCATGTATCTTCCAACAAATCGCATCTTCTGCCTCTAGTCTCGCTCTAAAAGCCAGTGCATTACTTGTCGTGACCGTGACTACTTTTGGCTCCAGCTTGAGCTACCACTGTTACGAGTTGGGCCTGAGGCATCCATTCAACCCCACGCCTCCTCCCTAAGTCCCTAGGAGGGAGGCTAGGACTTAGGAGGCGTGACTAGGGCTCCCGATTTCTGATTCAACCCACTCCTCCTTTACTCAATTGGTTTTCTATGGTTGATTGCTAACCACTTTAATTGGTCAAGTTTAGTGGGTGGATGAACGTTGATATGAATGTTCTCTCGTCTCTTCCTCTGCTGCTAGTGGGTTGGTGCATGCGGATTACTGGATTGAGTTATTTTGGGCTAAAGTGGATGTGGGTGGGTCACATTTAGGCCGATGGATTGATGGGTTCATTTTGGGTGGGTGATAGCTCAACCCACACCCTATGATCTACCAAATTGCCTCGCTACCCGAAAGTTATCAGTATCCACTTTCTTTATTAAATTAGAAGGATATAGTAATTGAAAGAAAGAAAACTACTTCTTGAATTGTCGATTGCGTTGCGTTTATTAAGATTTAAGACTATGACTCCAGCTTTATTCATTCTTGTGTACCCATATCTTCCACTACATATAAATCTTGCATATGGGCGTGTCTTGGGTTTGGGGTTATATGACCCGAAGCTGCGGGTGGGGCCCCCATAAGTCATAACCCGCCCTTGTTACATAGTGAGAGCTTTCATCTGCCAACATCGAGTGGGCCCCAACGGGAGAGCATCAACCTTGTCAAATGACTTTAATTCCGCAGCCTATCTTATGTGCTTTTTTTATTATATTCTTATATATAGATAGATTTCTTTTTATACGATTTTAGAGAATTAGAGTTATTATATGCAACGTTTTAAAAATTCACTCAAAAATAAAAATATCTTGACATTCGCTTTTATATATTATATACTATATCTTACATATTATATATTATATATTACATATAATAATAGAAAGTTCGGTTAATTTGGTTTAGTGAATTTTTAATTCTAAAAATTGAAACCAAAAATTGAATCAATCAAATCGATTTAATCAAAAATCAAAAAGACTAAATCGAATAAATTAAAACCAAAATTTTCAGTTTGGCTTTTCGATTTTAACCAAATAATGCTCACCCCTAGTCTAGAGCAATGCCATATTTGATATTTTCTGGGAAAACAGTGTTGCTGCCAACGATGTAATGATGTGGCATCAATGTAGCATCATCTTGGACGTCGGATAATAAGATCAATGTTGACAGTGTTGTTGTCAACATTGGTACCAAACAAAACCAGTGTTGTTTTCTCCAAAAAAAAAAATTGCTTATATGACAGCATTAGTTCCAAACAAAAAATATGAAAATGGTGCTTACAATTCCACATGCCTAGCACCATTTTTCTTAGAAAATGGTGTGATGTTCCCAGCACGATGCCAACCACCTACTAAGAGAATGAGGGATTTGGTTGCTGCTGCAAGCCCAGCCCTTAGGTCAATGGTCACCACTATGGGAAGTTGGTCGCTGACACAAAGAGAATAAGAGAAAAAGAAAAAAAAAAGGATTTGGTTGCCTCTCCAAGTCCAAGCCCAAGCCCAAGCCACGGATGACCAGTTCTACAAATGGCAATTACTTGTGCAAAAAATAAATAGAAAGAGGGATTTGGTCACCATTGATTGCAAGCCCAAACCCTTGTTCCCTGCAATAAATGGTTAAGCAAATATTTGATAAATATTTTGACAATTATCAAAAGTCGGTGGTATTAATCTTTTTCAAAGGTAGGTTGAGAGTTGATGGTCTCAGCCTGGATCAAATGGGCACAATATTGTAAGCCCGTTGAATAAGTCCTTAGAAAATTTTTTGACACCTCTCTTAAAATACCCCCAATCTACCTCGAAAAAAAAAAAGGTTAAAATCCACTTTTGATAGTTGACATAATATTTCTCAAATGCTCATTCAACATACTTACTGTGCATCTGGTCGTTGATGGTTTCCTTTGCCACGCCAATTGCCAAATCCCTTGATTGCCCCTTGAGTCCGTCCAAAACATTCAGAATTGAGACTTTGAGAGTCTTCTCTCTTGAGTATTGAGAAAGAAAGACTCGACAAATTAGGGAAAACCATCGAATGGGTGTAAATGTCTTTTTATATATTTTTCTTTTAAATTAAATTTTAATCACCTCCTGAATCAAATGGTTCAACCATCGAAGGTAGCAGTTTTTTCACTGTCCGGATCAACAATATATATAGTTTCAATCTTCGAAGTGGTTACCTTTTTTTTTAAAAGCCCGTTATATCATTCATTGCACCAAATCAACTATTAGATGTTGTTTTTCGATTTGAGGTGTTACGAATTAGGTCGTAGTCAGATTATCCTATCAACTGAACAGAGTCGAGGTAAAAGGATGAAGCCGTGCTCTATGATCTGCAATCAAGAGGGGAAATCAGAGGCCCGAAGAATTATTCCCCGGATAGGCACTCTAACGTTCAAGTCAGTCAAGTAGAGAGTTGAGTGGTTGGTCCGAGCAGAAGAGATGGTGCAAAAGTATTCCTAGTCCCAAAAAGTCACTTTATCTTGAGTGGAGATTACTTATTTATAATTACACGTCCGTGTTCTAAGAGGATGAGGCTTCCGAGGTTGTCTGCCGAGATCTTCAGAATGTCTCATCTTCCCCAATTCCCCAATGAAGTTAATTTCCTCATCTGTGCAAGACACTCTGACCATAATTATCTATCATACGTGGTGCCAACGTGGCTAGAGATAAAAAATGGCTGCTGAAACTGCCACATGACATTCTTGGCCAAATCAATCATAACCCAAAGGATTGTTACTTTTAAAAAATAAATAAACAAATATATTAATTGAAGAATAATCTAATAATTAATCTATTTGTTGTGCCCTACCAAATCAATTACTTATGAAATTGGGTTAATATATTGGTTTAAAAATATGTTAAAGTTCAAAAAGAAAATGAAATTTTGGGATGCGCTGCGCGTGCATGGATGGAACTTGGAAGTAAAAGAAACAAGAAATCCCCCTTAAGAGAATGAGATATTCCTTATATGTGGCTGTGGGTAGAATGTACAGAACTTTTGTGGGCAGGAGATCCGAACTCCCCTGGTCATTCGTCAGGCCCAGGGATATCGGGTGCTGACCCTTCTTCACCCATCACCCATGGGGGACTCCAGACTAGTTAGTATGAGGGCAATTTTATTCCCAATATGGATGGGGAGTAGGAGGTAATTGCAAAAGCAGAAGACCCAAAATTGCATCGCTACAAAAACGGTGATTATCGTGACCCATGGTCCACATAAACCAAAATATGAGTAAAGGACAATAACAATATGAATAATGTGAGGGCCAACTGATAAATATGGATGATACATGTATACTGCATAATGGTTGGTTTGAGGATATATATGTGGTACACATCCTCCCCTCTATCTGTATCAAAAGTGAAACCAGCAGCAACCGCTAGAAACCTCCAACTGCCGACCTCCCTAATTATCTAATCATTTCTGAGTTGGACTCGGTGGTGTGGGACTGCCAGACTGCAGCGCAGGACCACTCCCTTACAGCATTAGTAATTTAGTAGTCACTGACTCGCTGCCATTGGTAGGACCGTAGGATGTAGGATCCACCCATCATAAAATATCCATGGCCCTTACTAATCATGATTGCATTGGTTAATTGTTATGACGACTTAATCACTTAAACCCTGTCGTTGCAAATAATTATGTTCTCAAAACCGCTTATGACTTTTCAAGTGGTTCATCCATCCATCCGAGTGGTGTGGTGGGTTTTTAATTATTTCTTCAAATTAGGTGTCTAGAATGAGAGAGATTGCCAATATTTAACCATTATTCCATTAACCAGGCCGGCCCAGTCGTGTGGAGTCTGGACTCTGGACTTTTCCAGCCATTCACCCACTGTATTTCTATTTCAATCGTCCTGTATTCCTTGCGCAGTTGCGCTTGCATCGGTGCTTTCTCAATACTTTCCTTTGTATGACCATAATACCCCCCACCCTATTAATATTACTGGACAGCTTACGTATATACTTGGCCCCGTTTAGGTTCCCCCAACAAAGAAAGAGAAATTAACAAAACTTCAAATTCGTCTCCCACACGTCCACGACACTTGCTTTTTAATTTTTATTCCTCTCTTCCTATTTCATTCATTCCAATTTGTACAGTGCAAGTCATGTTTTACAATTTTAATTATCTATTTATCTTTAATCAAGAGTAGTTCAGACAATTTTCTGCAAGAAACAGTCACTTCACATTTGTTTTAATGAACTTAAATTTTAATATTTTAATCAAAACGTTGATATAGATAATTAGATAAACATTACATGCATGGACCAACCAGCTACAGAACAAATGAAAACCCAATACGACATTTCAATTTTTTTCATAAAAGGAGAAAGAGCCTTTGAAAAGCAAATACGCAGAATTCCAATATACCAATTACCAGGTTTTTGTTGGTTTTATTCTACTACGATTAACTAAATGCTTTAGCTGTGGAATCAATAATGAGATTCTACGCTAATAATAAATTTATAGATCCCACATTTAGATACTGGCGTACCACCTTATCGTTGGTTCCACAGCCCGTTGATAGAAAACCTTGCTCGTTCTTATCCACTCCAGTGCAATGAATATTGAATAACCAGACATCTCTTGGCCACATCTACCACCATTTATTTATTTATTTATTTATTTTTTGCTAATAATCTACCACCGTTAAAGATAGATAGAAGCTAAAATGAGCATTGGGCACATACAGTTAGATCTGTCATTCACTAAACATGTGCAAGGGGCCACTGCCCTGGACGGGTCTGGGAGAGTGGGAGGCCCATCCATCACTCACCAGACTTTTAGCCGCTCTGCCTTTCCTCACGCGGCCGGATGTAACACCAATTAAGATGATAGGACATTCACATTCCTTACGAACAAAATTATATACAAATTAAAGATTTAAAAAAAAAAGGAAAATAACGGATTAACTGATCAAAGTTTTTAGGTTCAAAGTACAGTCAGGATAGACGCCTAACTCGAAATTGTAATTGAGACCGGACCAAGTGAGTCGGTGCATTCCTCTTCCTCACCCTCTCAGATGGAAGAAAAGCTAATTACATAAACGTAATTTTAAAAATTCAAAAAAACCAATATTAACCATTCAGAGTTCAAACCATGTAGTTTACAAAGAATGAAAGATTCTCTGTACAGAAACAATAATATTTTAAACTATCAAAAATATTAATTCAAACAAAAATACAATAGAAGCCCTTAACAGAAGTTGCTCCGCTCATCCGGAAAATCCATCTCTACTAATCCCGTGAAGAAGAAGTGTCTTCGGCTGGAATCAAGAGACGTGGCTTCTTCATCGGCAGAGGACTGTCTACTTCTTCGTCCACATGAATCTCGGATTTCCCTCCAGCGGCCACGCCGAAACCCGGTAAGGATTCAGGTAAAGCCGGCATGTTTAAGTCGAAGTCGCGGAGACTGTGGCTCGAAGCAGCACCATCCGACGATAACGTAGCGGTGACGTTGGTGTTTCCACCATCGTAGTGACAGCGCTTGTGTCCACCCAAGGCTTGTCCAGTGGGAAAAGACTTGTGGCAAATAGAACACTCGTGGATCTTTCCACCTGGATTGACGGTAGAGGTGGTGGTGGTGGTGGACGAGGTTGACTGGTCGTCGTTGCCAGAGAGCTTGCGGTGGCTGGCCTTGTGCCCTCCAAGGGCTTGGTAGGAAGAAAAAGCCTTGTTGCAGACGGTACACCTATAATTGAGTTTCAAGGCAGGGGGTGGGGGAGGAGGGGATGGGGAGGGGTTGTGGTGTCCATCACCAGAGGTAGCTCCGCCACGAGCGAGCATGATGAGGCAGAGGGCGAGGTACTCTTCCTCCGTGGGTGGATTTTCGAGACGAGGACGCTTGGAGCGCTTCCGCTTGGCCCATGGCTCAAGACAGTGGAGGTCCATGTCGTCATAATGGAGCGAAGGAGCGGCCGTCCTAGGAGAATTCAGAGCCTCTAGAGCCATCTGATAATTCTGTAATCTGATGTAGGAGATATAGAGAGAAGACAGCGCAGAAAACGGCAAAGAGCAGAGGGAGAGCTGCTGTTTAGCTGAGGAGGAGGAGGAGGAGGAAGAAGAGGAATTGATTGAAGAGTGAGGACTGAGGAGGTTGGAATTGAGGGGGTTCCTTTTATGGAGTGGAAATGGAAGTTGCGTGTAGAGTGATGAGAAGAATAGGGAGTGCGCTGGTTAAATAACGAAGGGGAGAGGAGAGAGAGGGGGTGTAGTACACGTTTAATAGAGTTGTTGGGAGTGAGTGAAGTCGGTCAGGTCAACTCGAAAGGCTAGACATGGAAATAGAATGGAAGTGGAGTGGTGGAAGGGGAGTTAGAGTGGACTGAAGACTACTTCCAACTTCACCCCAACTCCCTAAAGAGTGGGTTTCCAAAGTCAAAACAAACACGCTCTTATCATTTATCATAATACCACTCACGAGTCACAAGTCACGCCGCCATCCACACGACACTCACTATGTGTGCGTACTCACAGTCTCTTACTTAGCACCTTCTTTTTTCTATTAAATAAATAAAAAGAGCCAGCCTCGTGTGTAAAATTATCGCAGAGAAAAAAGATGTAGCTTTTGACGTTAGATGCTGTTTTGTGGGCTGGGCTTGGCTTGGCTTGGCTTGGCTTCGCCCTCCACAAATCCAACCTGGTCTTCGTCCGAAACCTCCTGGTTAGTACACCTAGCTACTGGCCTACTGTTTAGTTGGTTTTTCTTAATTCTAAACTCTAAATTCTAATTCATTGGTCTATAGTTACATACATTAACAAGACCAAGACCAACCTAAAACGTAAAAGAATTTTCTCTTTTACCAAGCTGCAACCGACACAAAACCTCCTCACCCAAGAGAGGAAATAGAAAAAAAAAAAAAAAAATTGTTGGTTTAGTTCCTTTGTTGGTCCCCCCGAAACTAGACGACGATTCTGGTTTGCCACGTGCACAAAAGTATCGCACATATTGGAATTGGATTCACACACTCATCAGTCAGTCCGTGGGTACCCCCGGCCCCAACCCCAAATGTCCCTACGTCCATACCCAAAACATTAATATCCGTGGACCCTATTTAGGAATTAGGACCTCCTACGCTACCAAACAGTCTGATTAAAGTTGTTGCGTGTCTCTGCGCTCTTATTGAATCAATCATGAACGGCTACCCTCCTGTTTTCATCATTCATTGGCTCTAAAATATCATGCAATTAAAAAAATCGTAATTATTTATGATAGAATGACCAATCAGCCCACATCAGAATTTTATAGTTTTAAAGTATAGGATAAATACATCCTGGCCGTGAATTGATGAAAAATTCACGGACAGGATTTGATTTATAGGAGAAGAGGGTTAGTAGTAGGGGGTTAGAATTCAGAATTCTGCATCGTATATATCCGTATTTGTCTGTTAATTTTTTTACTCCAATGATCAATAAACACGTAGGCAATATTAAATGAGAGCGCGCCCACTGAATCACCACTCCCTTTCTTTTTTATCTTCATCCTTTTTAAAAGGTGATTTATCTATGGCCGTCCAACTAGATGAGGATCATGAAATGGTATGCCTGTGACCACCGCCCAACTGGATGATGCTGTTTCTTAACAATCTGCTGCTGTAGTTCCCCTCTTCCCTCTTTCTTGGGATATGGAGGAGATAACTTGGCCAGAAGCCGCGACATAGACAGACTGGAGCCCATAAGTCAACTCTCTCTCTCTCTCCTTGTTGGTATTTCTTACGTGGCGTAATTATTAAATGTATAATTATTAAGATCCAGGATTAAACAATTGATATAAGCAATCACTCTTCAGTATTCTCTGAATTTATCTTCCTTTTTTTCCTTGGGTAAAACGATTCTATAAAGTCTGGATTGATCTTAATCAGAAATGTAATTAAAATTCCATAGTCGGTCCTCCAAAGTCCAGAATGATTTAGATTTCAAATTACAGAACAGACCCTATCATTTAAGAAAAATAAAAAAAAAAGCCATTTCGGGTCCATTAGTTAGTGATAATAATTAAGAATAGTGAGACTCTCTGGAGTAGCATGATGCATGATGTGTGGGTAAGTGCTTACTTGGTACTGCGAATTTATTTTTGGTGGGTCTTTGGAGTAGCTTAATTCCGTTTGCGTGCGTGATGACTGACGACATTCTTTTTATTTTTATTAGGCAAGTAAAAGTTTGAACGAAGACGATTCATATAAATTTGCAATTGGTAGCTAAGCTAAGACCACCCAACGTGGCTGATGCCCCCCCCCCCCCCAAGCAAATTCATATGTAGCAACGGTGCCACTCTTGCTTTCCAAAATTAAAATTTTTAAAAAAGTAATCCTTAACAAATAAGAAAAGGTCGCGTATGTTGTATTCCAATTAAAAGTATGAATTAAGGAGTTTTATTTGTTGTAAGGTTTCTTCGCAGCAGCGGAAGGATCCTGATTCCTGATCCAATGGCATCCAGTAGCCACACCGCCGCCCCGCAAGAATTTTTCCAGTCCAACTCTAAAATGGTAAAATCTAAATAGATGGCTGATAACGTCGACTTTGATTTGCGTGCGTGGGTCAATAACTCAATCGTCCAAATGGATTTGCCACGTGTTATGTGTCTCAGGGAAGCTTTTTATGACCTTTCCTTTTCCTTCCTCTCGTAAATCGTACCCGTACCCGTACCCGTGCCAAACTGAATAACGGATCTTGATTAGAGAGTAGCTGTAGCTCCCTTTGCCAAATCAGGTTTTGCTGTCCTTTTGACTTTGAGCCACCAGCTACTATCCCATTGGTATCACTTATTACTCACTCTACTACTACTGGGCTACTGGGCTACTGGGCTGGGTCCATGGGCCATGGGCACCGACAAGGACCAGGATTTTGATTGTAATCAAGGTTTTGTAAATAATAATAATACCAAAGTAGTTAATTCAATTCAATAACAACATCCGTGAACCGTCGTCCAACAACTATTACAGGCATACATGCAATCTAGTCGGATAAGTGAAAAGTAGCAACAAGGAAGGTAAAGTAGCTCGGCGAAGTCACCGCTTACATAATATACAATGAAGAAACCAGACAAACTTCTCGTCACCAGTTTCGTCGTTTGAAATGAGAAAATGGATAGACTCATGGAAGGTACATCCCCTCCAAACTTTACTCTGACGCCACACCACAGAGAAGAGGAAGATAGATGGATAAGAAGAAGGAAAATAATTCTGAGGGATGATGTTGATTCTGCGTAGAAGAAGATAGATAATGTCATAAGGAGACAATAGGGACGGAGCAGTGAGGACAAGTGAGGGGGATATGGCACTCCATCAGTTTCCCCTCGTCTATGTTAATATGATGAATGTCCAACTCTACCAACTACTTTGTTATCACTTTAGATTAGGGGTGCTCAATCGAACCGATGTTATCGGTTTTTGAAAAATTAGTAACCCAAATCGAACTGAAGCCAATCAATTAATGGATTGATAGCTTTGGTTTGTCGGTTTTTTACTTTTAAATTTTTTATAATATATATTATAAAAATTTAAATATATATATATATAATATTATATTTTAAATAAGGTATAAAATTTTGATACGATATATCTGATACAAGGCATATTGTATCATATCTTTAAAAAGCATATACAGGACACACATGGAAATCGGGTATCTCGCCCTTTTTTCATGCGTATCGGATCGTATTGGAGGTGTATCGATAGAGTATTGACGAAAAAGATACGGTCAAAAAGTGGAAAAAAAAAAAACAAAGGGGGAAAGCAAGCTTCTTCTCTCGGAAATAAGCCTTCTTTCACCTCCAAATTACTCTAAAACTCCAAACCTCATTCCTAGAGTGCTAGATTCGCAAAAGTTTGCAAGAAATAAGTGTGAATCATTAATTTTTTGAAGAGTTTTCAAATTTTGAAAAAATATGGCAAAACTACGTAATTTTTTCAATTTTTTATAATATCTTGTGATTTACTTTTTTTCTTGAATTTTTAAATTTATGTTGATCTGCATTTCTTACATTCAAGATCACAATTTTTTTGTTATCAATAGATTTATGGAAATTTCATGAAAATATTTGGAAAAATTATAAATTAACAAAAAATTTAAAAATATAATTTTTTCTCTGCCCATAAAGACTAAATATGTTTTAGATCTATGGATTTATTTATCATATCCATAGAGGAATTGAAATTTATTCTTTATTTTGATATTTTATATTTTTAGAATTAAAAAATAAATAATAATTAATTACATTTTATCATTTGATCACAACAATTGAATATATTATAATTTTATGGATGATCTATCATATCTACTAACCAATTGAAATTTCTTCTTTAATAATTGTTTTTTATTTTTATATTTTAGAAATAAATAAATAATTATATTTTATCATTTGATCACAATGATTGAATATATTATAATTCTATGGATGATCTATCATACTCACAAAGCAATTGAAATTTCTTCTTTAATAACTATTTTATGAATAATCAAATAATGTTTATTTATTTTTTATAATTTTTGGAAATAAATAATAAATAATTATTAATTATATTTTCACTTAGAAGTTGTGCCAATTTATGTTTATGGTTGGATAGGAGAGTTGGGCTTTCACATCCCATAAAACATTAAAACTTAAGAACTATAGTTCATAACTTGTAGTTAAGCATAGGATTTTTAATGAAATTATAATTAACTACTATATATTTTTTCATAAAACCATTAAAATATATTAATTTTATGTACACACACCTCATTGAGGACTTATATTTAGTGTTATTGATGTATTTTTATGATTTATTAAAGTATTTATAGTGTTTCCAAGTGTATCTATGTATATCTTAATTTTTCTCCGATACGCATGTGTATCCAAGGTGTATCTCGATACATCTCTTAAAATTGCCTTTCCAATACACTTAACATTTCTAGTACTTTGAACCTTGATTTTAAATAATAAATAATATACGTATATTATAAATATATATATATATATATATTTATATTTATATAATGTGTATTTATTAATTTATAATTTATAATATATATATATATATATATAATATACATAAATATATACAAAACATATAGAAATATTGTATACCGGTCGGTTCAGTTAACCGCCGGTTTTCTATATTGGTTAACCCAAACTGAAGCAATACCTTCGGTTAACTGATTTTTCAGTTCGGTTTCGGTCGATTTAGTTTTTCGGCTTTTTATACTCACCCCTACTCTAGATTTTCCTAAAGTTCAGTTTGGAAGGAGTATAAATATAAATATGTAGAGTGCAAAACCTTGTATTTTGTACGTACTTTTACTCTTTGGAAAGAGCAAATGCAAATATGTATAATACAAATAGAAGGTTTAAATTCAGTAGCCCATCTCACTTTTGTTCGCAATCTTATTGCAATTGTTGCAGCTAGGCACTGGCAACTATTTCAAATGGATGTTAAGAATGCTTTTCTCAATGGTGATTTTTTTGAAGAAATTTATATGCAGCCCCCTCCTGGTTATGATCATCTCCTTAATCAGGTTTGTCGTCTCCGTAAGGCTCTATATGGACTTAAGCAGGCGCCTCAAGCATGGTTCTCCAAATTCAGCTCTACTATTTGTCAGTTTGGCTTTCAATCTAGCACTTATGATCATGCCTTGTTCATCCGAAAGACCTCTCAGGGTTGTGTATTTCTCCTCCTTTATGTGGATGACATGATCATTACTGGCGATGATTTGCAGGGCATTTCCGCTCTTAAGACATTTCTTAACAAACAGTTTGAAATGAAAGATCTTAGTTGACTAACTTATTTCTTAGGCATTGAGGTCTCCTCCAACCAATCGGGATATTATCTGTCTCAGGCCAAGTATGCCACTGATCTTGTTTCTCGTGCAGGACTCACTGATACTAAGATTGTTACCACTCCAATTGAGCCTAATGCCCATTTGGCGGCCACTGATGGTACTCCTCTTAGTGATTGCACCCTATATCGACAACTAGTTGGCAATCTTGTATACCTTACTATTACTCGTCTTGATATTGCATATGCTGTTCATATTGTGAGTTATTTCATGTCTGCCCCTCGCACTGCTCATTATACTGTTGTGCCTTCGGATCATCCGTTATGTCAAGGGCACTTTGTTTCATGGACTTCACTACTCTAGTTCTTCCTTTCTTCATTTGATCGCATATTCTGATGCTGATTGGGCCGGTGATCCTATTGATAGACGCTCCACTACTGGTTATTGCTTCTTTCTTGGAGATTCCCTTATCTCTTGGCGTAGTAAGAAGCAAACGGTTGTCTTTCATTCCAGTACTGAAGCTGAATATCGAGCTCTTGTTGACACTACCTCCGAGCTACTATGGTTACAATGGTTACTCCATGACATGGGAATTACTCATTCATTTGCAACCCCTTTTCACTGCGACAATCATAGCGCCATACAGATTGCCCACAATGACGTCTTTCATGAGCGCACTAAGCATATTGAGACTAATTGTCACTTTATTCGTCATCATGTGCTCGAGGATACTGTTCGCCTTATTCCTGTCCCTTCCCAGGATCAATCTGCAGATATATTTACCAAAGCTCACTCTCCTCTTCGCTTTTGTGCTCTCGTTGGCAAACTTCAGATGACTGATACATTACTATCTTGAGTTTGAGGGGGGATGTTAGCGTATTATCTCCTTCCTTCTAGGAGATAGTTGTACATATCTTATCTTCTCTTCTTTCCTTATTGTATCCTCTTTAGGTCACCGACCTTGTCTCCTTATTGTATCCCTATTATAATTAGCTCTATTATAAATAGAGTTGTAGCCTATTGAATAAACACATTAAAGAGAAAGATCTTCTTCATTCATCCTTCTTGGTTCCTATCATTATATTATTAAGGCTGAGTTTGGAAGGAGTACAAATACAAATAGGTAGAGTGCAAAACCTTATATTTTATATTATTTTGTATGTATTTACGTTGTACATATTTGCAAAGTTGGTGGCCCAACTTTCTACATTTCTATCCTCAGTTTTAATCGGTGTTTTCATAAGGCTCAATTTGGAAAGAATACAAATACATATATACAAAATCTTGTATTTTGTATGTATTTATACTCTTTCCAAATTAAGCCCAACCTTCACATAATACTCAGGTCAGATTGAGTAGGTTCTCCGCTCATTGAAAGTGACCAACAAGGCTACAACTATAGTGTAAATCAAGGTTCAAAAAATCGTTATGTATCAACATGTATCGGTCAATACATATCGTATCCGCTCATTTCCGATACGCCCTTACAGTGGTTGTATCAGGTCAGGGCCTGGTTCAGATCTAGGGTAGATGGCACTTAAACCGACCCCTCTAAACTGGTATTGAAAGACAAATAAATAAAACTTAATAAAAAGGGGCTAATACAGGTCGATACGCCCTAGCAGTGTATCGCCCTGTATCAATACTTTGAACCTTGGTTTAAACCGGTCTCAGCCTCACGAATTCTTATCTGCAGAATCCTCTAGGTCTGATAAGATCGAGGGCTTTCATTCCGATTCCAAGGAAAGAGGGGTTAAAAAATAAATTTCATCTCAAACAAAAAATACCATCAATTGTTTCTTTCCTGATTCAAATCACAAAATAAAATTTGAACTGGTTAATCTCCTAATTCAAATGAAAATTGGCTCAGGGCTTCCTAGTCATAATGCTTAGATAGTGGATCTCAATTCTCAGACAAGCTAAGATACGTTCTTTCATTAATAAACTTAACCTGTACACAGGTATTCTCTTCCCAGGGATGTCAACATTATATGTCTTTCTTCTCTTTTTACAAGCAGAAAATGCTAGTTAATGTGCCATAGTATTGTCTTTTCTATTGACATGGACTATACGGCATATATCAAAAAAAAAAAAAGTGAAATCAGAACATATTCTTTTAGGATCTCCTTTCAAACCATTGAAACTCTAATTGAGGTTGGTTGATCTTCATGAAATCAACTTCAGCATCAGAACTGCAGTTTTATTGTCTCGAGCAAACTCCAGATCACTACAACTGCCCACCATTCAGTCTCACCACTACTCAGGCAGAAAGTTTTACATATACAAGCATGCGGAATATATATATATATATACCTATTTTTTTGTTGGGTAGGTTTAAGGAGAAACTCTATAGTAATTAATTAACTTGTATTAGCATTTTTACCTGATAATGCTGATTACTAGATGTTTAAATATTGGGCTAATTACTTAAAATATTCCTAAACCATCTGATAAATATTTGCCCGATGAAGTAATACCTGAGATTTTCCGCTGTTCCAACCCTCTACCAATTGGATCTAACACGGCAGATTTCATCATGATATTGGGACCCATCATGTATGAGATTTGACATGTGCGGTGTAAGATCTTATTGTAGAGGGTTACAAGCGTTTTGTTGGCAGGTGATCCCACACTCCACATATATTAGTCATTTAATTGTCCATCAGATTTTGCAACGTATGACGTCATGTAATACTTTTAATTTTTTTAAAACCCACTTTTGCCCTCACCAGTACCCATCGAGCATCGACCTTACCTCAATAGATCGATGCCAATTTGGAATTTTGGATCGTAGTTAGAAAGGCACAAAGATTTTAGGGAGAATAACGGTTCAGCCCAGGGTCAGAAATTTTAGGCCTAAAGTACATTTGGAGTATATGCCAGTTTGGAATAAATGCCAATTTAGGGGAGGGCATTGATGTATAGAATGAGAGTATTTGACATTTTAAATGCTTATAGTTTTTCAATGAGATTCAGAAATCTGCAATAGGGCTATCCGTACTTTTCCCAAGATTTTATGCATGTGACCAACTCCAACGATGGTAGGCATTCACTGCACCATTATAGCAGAGGCAGCTTCCGGTTGAGCTCAGGCCATCCAATCTTCCTAACCCAACTACATAAAACGGTCCCTCATATTGCGTATTCCAATTCAACCAATGAATTCAAGTTCAAGGATAACTGAAGAAAATGCAGATGAACTTTAATTAAAACATGCTTCTCATTTTTTTTAATTCCAGGCGAAAGTTTCAAATGACTCACCTCAAAAGTCACTTTGATATAAACATGATTTCTTTATTCAATTTCTATCCATGTAACATATGGGAAACATCTCATCTTCTTGCATCTTATTTTGTACAGGGAAATGTTTCCTATGCAGGAGGTAGTGTTTTGTGGGTAGAATTCCTATTGGCAGGAGTCTCTTTATTCATAGGGTAATCTCGTTGAGGTCACGCAAAGGGTTTTATTTATACTAGGCAGAAATTTCTTTACTCATAGGGGTTTTTTATTTGATTGAGTTCAAAATGTATCGGTTTCCTCAAACAAGAATTACATGTTCGTTGCATCAACCACTTTTCCTGTTTTCAGTTCCAAAAATAAATCAAAACAATTTTGTCTGAAAACAGATTGTTTCCTCAAAACAAAAAATACATTAAAAAAACATATTTGTGTGCATTTTGTTCTTAAAACTGAAACCCAAAAATTTGTTCTCCAATCCAGTTTAAAAGCATGATTTCATCTATTTTTTAATACCATGTTCTATAAATCATATAATTTCTATACTAAAAATTATTTTTATTTTTAAAATCAATACTTTGTTGATTTTAAAAATATATTTTTTAAACAAAGCTAACTTGTTTTTATCTTTAAAAATAAAAAGTGTTTTTTTTTTCTGATATTGCTATTCCAAAAACAAATGAAAGCAAAAACATTCATTGAGTAAGACGCCCCCTTATAACCATGTCGAAGAATCAAAGTGTCAAACATCACTCTAAATACTATTAGGCTGCTACCTTACCTTTTTAGTTCAGCAATCAATTCCAGTAGAATTGTCAGATTGTTGTATAATCCGCGAAATGGTTTGCTTTTGTTCAGGAATTAGGAGTTCCCACTAAATACTAGGGCCATCGACTTGCTAATCCAAGGACCAGCAGATGCGATCTCCTTTCGTTTTCTACCGGAAATAAGAGAAGAACTTGCAATCTAAACAAGCTTACAGCAACGGAATTAGGATTTTGTTCCCAATGCGATATTGTATTTGGCATATAATATCCCCCGGTGAATAAAAATATACAAGTACATTGATGTTCCCAATGAAGAGTTCGGATCCGCGCCTCACACCAATCTCACAGCAGTTTTAACTGACACTTGAAACATCTTGTACTTGTAAATTTTTAAATTTATAAGGAGATGATCCAGATGTACCACTAAAACATGCTGTGAGGTCAGAGTGAGGCACGCTGTGTGAGGATCAGATCCTATCTTTCCAATGCATAGCTGCTAGGCTGTTAAGTCAGTGTGAAGATGGATTTTGTAAGGATAAAATCCGAATTCACAGTAACGAGATAATTCTGTTTTTATTGTCTAATGTTTTTATTTGGCTGTGGCATGCATTTCTTCTTTAGGCGGTTGAAATCAGCAAACGATCAATACAAAAGGTTGAAAATATCATTACGTATCAAGACCTTCCCGATATTAAGGGTGTATCGGGTCAGGTCCTGGTTTAGTGGGTAATCAGGACTTAAACCAACCCATCTGAAACAATTTAAAAAATAAATAAATAAAACACAAAAAAAAAAACACTGATACAGGCACACTGTATCGATATTTAGAACCTTTACGCTCCAATGATGCTCCATATTCAAGCTATTTGAGTTGAGAAATCACAACCAGGAAACGGGTTCAGGGAAGTTCCCCTCTGACAAGGAACAAGGCTGTTGAGGCGCATAAAGTAAATCAAGCAGCCTATCAAGATTAAAGCATATTAGACGTTTCATTTCATCTTACATGATAGAATCCAGGTTGACAAGGCCAAAATGGAAAAGTGTAAAAAACTTGGAATGAAAACTGGTTATCCCGCTTTAGTTCGGCAGGCTTAACTATCGAGGATTAAAGGCTTGCATCAATTTTTAAAGTCATCATCCAAAAAAAAAAAAAACACCCGAAAAAAATAATATTAAATAGGTATCATGTTTTCTCTCTACAGATTTATGGAGGGGGTGCAGGATACACTTTTGGCTTTGGTTTAACCTCCACTTCATTTACACTGCGGACATAGATGGCATCCGGCTCATGCCTGCAAATAAACGCAAATTTAATGAATACCCTCTTTTGTGTGTGTGTGTGTGTGTGTGAGAGAGAGAGAGAGAGAGTTTTGAAGTCAGTATCGTACGGCTTGTCTCCCTCTTCAAATGTATAACTGGAGGCAACAGCTAGCAATCGGCCATCTCTGCTGAAGGATAATGCTGCAATGCTAGTTGGGTATTTTGTGTACTGGGAAACCAAAAATAAAGATAATGTGGTAAATCATGCCAGCTACATGTTTCCAAGAGAAAATGTCAACTTTCAGAACTTGTCTATGGATATTACCTGATATAGTCTCTTCTTGTTGTTGCCATCCCACACATTGACATATCCATCACAACCTCCCGTGGCAAATGTGCCATACCTGTGACATATTTAGGAACACAGACAAGAATACGAGTCTTGAACCAAGTAGCTCACTCTGAGGAAATAGCACATTTGAAAGCATCCCCATTGTGGGGATTGAATTCTAACCAGGCAATGAGAAATTCAATAACAATAGGGCATCATCCCCTCCAACAATAACAATAAAATGGGTTTACAAATTCTATATGTAGCTATGTGGCTTACAAATTTGTAATCCCTTAAAACTTACGACCCAAATTTCTTCCTAACCCATCTTAATTCAAGTTTTTCTATATATATATAAACACACACACACACACAAACAGTGGATACCACGGTTCTCTTATAAGAAAAGGAAAAGAAAACTTACACAGGGTGAAACGCAATTGCATTAACAGGATATACCGTATCTCTTCCAGCCTCTGATTTTCGATGGCACTTGAAAGCATACCTGCAAAGGAGCTTACTCCAATCAGCCAATAAAAAATACGTCCTGTCGGAACCTTAAGGTGAAAAAGTGTCCTCATAGAAGCATGATAGCAGTGTTTAAGCTTGGAAATACTTTCAAAATCCATCAATGTAATGGTGATACCTAAAACAATTAAAATGACCTCAAACATCCTCAGGGTGCAAAAACAGTGTTTGGGAGCAGAATCCCACAAGGTGCAAAAAGTGAAAAGACAAAAAGTCAGGTAAAGCCCCACGCATATAGAAAATGCAAACACAACATCCATGTGGTTCAATGTTTCGGCACAGTTTATGATCCTGCATCAAACAATTCCTCAAGGATAATTACATACTTCTTAGCTTGACCAGCCTCAGACAGATCAAAAAATTCCATTGCAACCCGACCTTCCACAGAACTAAGAGCAAAGCCTGCATACAGCAGCCCAAGTTAATAAGAAGAAACAACAAGTGCAAGATATAGCTGAAATGCACAAAATGATGAAAACTGCCAAGCCTGCCTTCTTTTAACTGTGTCAGACCTCCCCCCCTGACATTAGGTTCATGTTGGATTAGACCAAACTAAGGTATCAAAATCTGACATCCTAATATCTCAAGCAAATCTCTTGCAAACTGGACAAGTTAGGAATAAGCCTATTCCAGTGATGAATGGTTGAATGCCCCCCCCCCCACCACTGTCGACATTAATTCTGTAAATTCTAAGAGCTGAATTATGAAAATTATGTCCTTTGTCTATTTCTATATTCATTTCAACAGATATATAGATATTTCTATCAAATAAAAGATGAACTTAGAAGTATCCAAAAGAAAAACATAAAAACGGATCAGATAAATTTGAGAAATTGATTTAATTTTGCAAATGGAAAATAAAAAAATGTAAAACATAAGCACAACCACACTGCAAACCTCACTTACAAAACAGAACTTTCTTTTTTTGTTTTTTGATAATTCACTTACAAAACAAACTTTCATCCCATACAATTTTTCCCTAATGGACATAAAAAGTTATATATTAATCCAAAAAATTTGAAAGATCTTTAAATAGGTTTTACATTGCCCACCTACATCTTTAATCTTGGAAAAGGCTTTAAACTAAAATTCCCTTGGGAAAAATTAGAAGAAAAGAGAGAAAAAATAACAAGTTACAGAGTTGTGTCCTAGTCCATTTGATCCAAACCCATTAATTAAATCATCAGATTCTAATCAAAAGGTAAACTTCAGCAATGACCAGTAAATTATTATCAGAAAGGGCTAAATAGCAAGATAATCAGGAGAAAATTATAAAACCTATCATAAAGTGTGAGATTCTGAAAAACTGTAAAATTGGAGATAAAGAACAGCATGAAAGAAGTAATTGAGCTGTTTATAAATCTTTATGGTATGGAAAATAAAAATGAACTGGATCAAGAGACAAGAAATAACATGACAACAAAATCAAGGGGCTAGGGTTACATATGACGAGGACTTGATCATATCATATCATAACTAATAAAAGTATGAAAGAGCAAGTACCATAATTGTCAAGGTGAAACAAAGCTGACAAAGTGCCCATGAAGGGTCATCTCACTTGAGCACCTAGCTGTTTTGTACATGGAATATGAAATTTTTTGTTTTGTACATAGATGTTTTTTTATGTTGTTTCTTTTTTGAGATTATAGTAATAAAATAGACATTGTTATACTAAATAATTCATTTTGTGGATTTATATACTAGTTTCTTTTTGTATTCTTTTCTTATTTTGTATGGTTCAATCAACACACATGTTGGTGTATGCTGAGTTCAACCCACAAAGACAGCCCTTGAAGGCTTAAAACCTGAACCAATAAGCAAGGAAGAACTTACAATTTTGTCCAATCAACACATTCTTTTTTTTTCTAGAAAAAAAAAACAAGGCTCAACCCTTGCATTTTCTGAACATTCTTTTCATTCTTCTTTTCCTTATGAATATGTTGATTTTCTATGTTGAATATGAAGTTTATACTTTTTTATGAAGATTAAAAATTATTACTAGTGAAAGATGGTTGCTGGTTTCTATGGAACCTAAGAAACAAGGTTCAAAGTATCGATACGATACGAGTTTCGGTCGTATCGTATCAGTAATTAGAAACGGCCAAAACTTTATTTTTTTTTTAGTTTTCTTTTTCACATTTTGGTTTTTTGGGAAGCTTTTAGCATGTTTTTTATTATTAAAAAAAATCGGGGGGCATTTCAGTCCGTATCTTTTTCAAAAGATACGACACGATACGCCCCGTATCGGGCATATCGTATCGATACTTTGAATCATGCTAAGAAATTAACCTAGGATTCATGTTTTTCATTTTATTTAAAAATACATTGCCTAGGCATCACCTAGGCAACCAGGCCACAAGAACCCCCTTGGCATTTTGAAAACTATGGCTAGTACTGTAGATAATATAAAATATTATAAAAACTTTAGATGCTCAGATAGTTACCTGTTCCATTGGGATAACAACGTACACATCTGGTTTGATATTTCAATGATGACTCCCTCTTTTGCTCTGGTTGAGACATATTCCGCAGATCATAGACATTTACATGTCTTCCTGCAGTTGCTACCACTAAACGATTACCAACAAGAGAAAGGGAATAAACACGCTCAGGTTGTGGATATGTTCCAACAAGTGTACGCTCTTGCCCACTTGCACCTCTTGGGTCCCAACACTTCAGTGTTTTATCCCAACTACCAGTGATGACTTGCCCTAAAATCGTGTTTTTGCAAACAAAGAACTTTGTTAGGAAATATGTACTTTACAAGGCAATAACAATTATGCTTAAGTTTGGCGCTCTATTAACACATGCCAAACTTCATTTGTGAAAAGTGCACTGAAAGTCTGAAACTAACTGAGCAGCAAATGCATTGAAAATTCATTTAACATCCGCTTGCATACCATAAAGTAGTTTACATTTTTATAAATCAAATCCATCTGCCAATAGCCCAATACATACCATTTAAAGAATTTCCCAAAATGAAAAGTCATCCAATGAATGAAAGAGATGATCCTATCATTTATGGTAATGCATGATAGAATTTATAAGAGGAAACGTGGTAAGAAGAAACCCAAAACTTGCAAATAACAGATTACCACATAAACTTGTGTACCCTCTGTATGTACTCTTCAAGTATTGTGTTAATTACACCTTCACCCTTTTTTGGCACAATCAATCAATACTTTGGCTATTAATCAGAGAACATGCATGCCACAACTGAAGCAAATTCTGATGATATGATCAAGATTCCACCTTATATAGAGTCTAAACTTATAGTGTGTGCAGAAGAAATTAAATAGGTTATGTTTTAATGCACGAAGGCAAGGACTAGCTTGGAAAATGAAAAGTGAAGGCAGGTTGAAGAGCTGTATCAAGTAATAGGAGAAACAAAAGCATAATGTGGAAGAAATTAGCAAATATCACAAGGTAGCAAAAGTCAAAATGACGTAGACAATTGTTTCCACGTAATCCAAATGAGTGAGAAGGTCACTTGTTAGCATGACTGCATGAGAATCAGATCTATCAATTCAAGATCAAAGGTCACTTGTTAGATTAATGCAATTAGTGTATCCAATGAGTGAGAAACTAGAAATGATAGGATCAGAAACAAATTTCTGAAGAAACCTATAAGTAGCTCCGATAGGTGATAAAAAGAGGGAAAGTAGACTAAGATGTTTTGTGCAAAGAATACCATTTACAGCAATAATGAGAAGAAATGATCTATTACAACTTACAAGTTGAAGGATCTAGATTCTAGAAGAGCTAAGAGCAGACCAAAAAGGACACGGGTTGAAGTAGTGTGAGACGATTTTAGGGCCCAAAATTTAACATACTGAAAAGAACGGAATGGCAGAACAAGATTCATATACCCAACTTCATATAGCTGGGACAAGGTTTAGTTGAGTTGAGTTAAGGATCTCAATACCAACAACTCTGGGAACAACTCCTCATACAAGTCTTTTCCATGAGACTCTGGTTGGTATCTCAAAGGTGAGGTCTTTTTTCCTGACAGCAGCTTATATTCTGTTATGGACGCCTTCCTCGGGAAGACGTACCATCGCCGCCGGCAGCAACAGGCCCCGGGCCCACCGCCAGCAGCAGCAAGGATTCAGTGATGCTCATCCTACCCAGTTCGGCAACAGCAGCCTTATCTAGATTAGATTAGCTCATTTTGCTTGTTCTTATCTTATCTCGTTAGTAAGTTATCAGATTGGATTAGTTTATCTTGTTATCAGATTAGGATTAGTTTATCTTATTATCAGATTAGGATTAGCTTATCTTATCCTTAGCAAGATAGAATTGGAAGTCTCCCTATTCAGCAAGGAGACTCCCTAAGATTAGGACTCTTGTAATCTCCTATTTAAGGAGCTACTATCAGTCAATAAAGATATCGAATATTCAGTTAAAGAAGTGAGCTAGGAGAGTTGGTGATCTCTTGAACAAATCACCAAAGGCACCAAGATAGGTTCATCAAGAAGGGACAAGGGAAAACAGGAGGTTTTCCCCATGGACCGACCCATGACAAGATCCTATTCCCGGGCCCATAACAACTTGGTATCAGAGCCTACTGTCATGGGAGATCTGGAGCAGCTATCATCCAAGGTCCACAAACTGGAGCATAGGCTCGTGGAAACCCGCATGGAGGTTCATGAGGTCAAAGACGATGTTCGGGAGCTACGACGCTTGCTGGAATCGTATTTCTCTAACAAGGAGAGGGATCCAGAAGGGGCTGTAACCACAAACAGACGCCGACCAGACTTGACGGAGTCGTCCAACAAACAGCAGGTCGTCGCCCCGGTAGCCGCAGTCATCCCCAAGTACACCAGGCTGGAATTCCCGTCATGCAACGGCAACGGAGACCCCTTAGGCTGGCTGTATCGCTGCGAGCAGTTTTTTCGGAATCAACGGACAAATGACCGGGATAAGGTAAATCGTTCTATATTGCTAGAAGAGGATCGTGTTAAAGCAGAAACAGAACGTGCTAAGGCACCAGTAGATTTCACTACATTGCAGCTTCACAATTTGATGTATGAGAAAATTCATTTTGGGAAAGCCATAAAGGTGCGCAAAGATTTCAAGTCAAAGTATCCGGATATTGAACTTGTGCCTGAGGAAGAGTTTTTAGTTCAGCCCCTCAAGATATTAAGGGATCTGTACTATCAAAAGACAGTGCACATGACCTGATGCTAAGGCAGCTTAATTTTGAGCTTTTCCGGCGAAAAGAACTCTGCAAACTTCATGAGAAACTGGAGCAACACAAGAAAAGCCTTATGAAGACCATTGCACACCGAAAGAAGTTCCTTTCAAGTCTCCCGAAATCTCTGAAGAAAGCATCCCTGCTTGTCCAACACCAACTAGGGGTTCTGCATACAAAGAAATTAAGGCAGCATAATTTAGCAGAATTACTGCCACCTCCACTCTATGTGATTTATAGCAAGGCTGTAAGGGAAGCCATGTGCCTTCTGATGGATCCTCAACTTGGAAAGAAGCTAAATTATGTCCAATTTCCACAGAGGTTCGACGGTATTGATCGCCATGATAGATACGCTAATCGCAATATAGTGTTCCTTGATATCAACAAGAAAGGCTTGGATGGGATCCAAGGACCAATCTACGTTGGAACTGGTTGTGTCTTGAACAGGCAAGCATTGTATGGCTATGACCCACCAGTGTCTGAAAAGAGACCAAAGATGACTTGTGATTGCTGGCCTTCTTGGTGTTGCTATTGTTATGGTGGATCAAGGAAAAGGTTGAAATCAAAGAAGGGAGAAAGAAGTTTGTTTGCAGGGTTTGACAACAAGAAGACGAAAGTGATGGCAAAGGACTATTCCAAGAAAGGCTCTGCCCCTATCCTTGATCTTGAAGAGATTGAAGAAGGGCTTGAAGGATACGATGAGCTAGAGAAATCATCTCTCATGTCTCAGAAAAACTTTGAGAAGAGGTTTGGACAGTCACCTGTCTTCATTGCTTCAACACTTATGGAAGAAGGTGGTCTTCCTGAGGGTACCAACAACACAACCCTCATTAAGGAGGCTATTCATGTTATTAGCTGTGGCTATGAAGAGAAAACTGAATGGGGAAAAGAGCTTGGATGGATTTATGGCTTAGTCACAAAAGACATATTGACAGGGTTCAAGATGCACTGCAAAGGATGGAAGTCAGTGTATTGTGTTCCTAAACTAGCTGCATTTAAAGGTTCAGCTCCTATAAATCTTTCAAATCGTCTGCACCAAGTTCTCAGGTGGGCTCTTGGATCAGTTGAGATATTCCTTAGTCGGCATTGCCCTCTATGGTATGGCTATGAAGGAAAACTAAAATGGTTAGAGAGGTTGGCCTATACTAACACCATTGTTTACCCTTTAACTTCCATTCCTTTGCTTGCCTACTGCATCATTCCTGCTGTCTGTCTTCTCACTGGAGTTCATCATTCCCACTCTAAATAATCTTGCTAGCATATGGTCCATTGCCCTCTTCCTGTCCATCATAGCCACTGGTGTGCTTGAGCTCCGATGGAGTGGTGTTAGCATTCAGGATTGGTGGTGCAGTAAACAATTCTGGGTGATAGGAGGTGTCTCAGCTCATCTTTTTGCCGTCTTCCAAGGCCTTCTTAAAGTTCTTGCAGGAGTTGACACCAACTTCACTGCAACTTCAAAGGCTGCAGATGATACAGAGTTTGGTGAATTGTACCTCTTCAAATGGACTACATTTCTCATTCCTCCTACGACACTGATTATCTTGAACATGGTTGGAGTTGTTGTTGGAATATCGGATGCCATTAACAATGGTTATGGCTCATGGGGCCCCCTATTTGGGATTGATGGCTCTCAAGAAGGACCTCAAAACAACATCTTATGCAACTTGTTTCCTGATGATACTGGTATTGAGCTTCCCCATCAGTCAGCTAAGCTCTTTGTTGGTGCTATTGTTAAAGTCTTGGTAGAATGGTGTAATTTACCATCGGCCAAAACCACGTGGCTCCCGTTGGCAGAGTTCCCAGGCCACATATCCAGCTTTCGAGCTTGAGGACAAGCTCGTAGTCCAGGAGGGGAGTAATGTTATGGACGCCTTCCTCGGGAAGACGTACCATCGCCGCCGGCAGCAACAAGCCCCGGGCCCACCGCCAACAGCAGCAAGGATTCAGTGATGCTCATCCTACCCAGTTCGGCAACAGCAGCCTTATCTAGATTAGATTAGCTCATTTTGCTTGTTCTTATCTTATTCTATAGTTCTCATCTTATCTCGTTAGTAAGTTATCAGATTGGATTAGTTTATCTTGTTATCAGATTAGGATTAGTTTACCCTATTATCAGATTAGGATTAGTTTACCTTATTATCAGATTAGGATTAGCTTATCTTATCCTTAGCAAGATAGAATTGGAAGTCTCCCTATTCAGCAAGGAGACTCCCTAAGATTAGGACTCTTGTAATCTCCTATTTAAGGAGCTGCTATCAGTCAATAAAGAAATCGAATATTCAGTTAAAGAAGTGAGTTAGGAGAGTTGGTGATCTCTTGAACAAATCACCAAAGGCACCAAGATAGGTTCATCAATAAGGGACAAGGGAAAACAGGAGGTTTTCCCCGTGGACCGACCCGTGACGAGATCCTATTCCCGGGCCCATAACATATTCTCCATAAGGGGCATGTACAATTTGGTAGAATTGATCAATTTCTTACTTCATTGGTTAGGTCTGTATCCAGTGCACCCCTCGGTCCCCTCCAAAGACTCCAACTAGCTAGGACCAGAAGGACAATGCCATTATTTTCTCCATAAGGGGCATGAACTTCATTAGTTGCGTTTGTTCTACCCTCTTCTTTGTTCCTTTTTTTTATCCAACTTCCTTGAAACCCTAAGCAATTGAACTAGCAACAAAACCAACATGAACTTCATTGGTTAGGTCTGTATCCAGTAAACCCCTCGGTCCCCTTCAAAGACTCCAGCTAGCTAGGACCAGAAGGGCAACGCCATTATTTTCTCCATAAGGGGCATGAAATTCATTAGTTGCATTTGTTCTGCCCTCTTCATTGTTCCTTTTTTTATCCAACTTCCTTGAAACCCTAAGTAATTGAACTAGCAACAAAACCAACATGGGGGATTCTCAACCAAACCCCCATGGAGATATTTCACATTTTGCAATTTAATGGGTTTATTGCTGTTATCAATAACCATAAAGGGCATCCATACAAAATGTTTTTTGTTTTTTGAACGGTAAGATCAGAATCATTTATATTAATTAAAATTACAAGAAAATGATTAATGATCTACATAATGGACATTGAACAAAAAAATGAGGGCATCACCAAACTGTACAAGAAAAAGAACCATACAAGAATTCATATTCTAAGATCATGAGTTATGAATTCTATCTCATAGGAATCCATAAGTTGCCAAAACCCCATAAGCTGCCAAATCTCATTATGTGTTGGAGGGAAAAAATTAAAGTATTTATTGCCCTCTCCCCAAATCCCATGGCCCACCTTAATTGCAGTTGCAAATTCCCTTTCTTCGCCAATGGAGACACCTCCCCTTGGGATTACATACTAGGGCCAAAGTAGAGTTACAACCACTGCCTCGATAAACCACCTTCTTGATTGAACCACTAAAAGCCCAAGTGATGATCCCAACTCTATCAGGAAAACAAGAGGGAGAAAACTCTGATCCTAGAAGGTTCCATGTTATCCAAAAAAGTTACCATCAAACCTCAAAACCCCACAGTACACTAACTGTTATGGGACATCATGACTAGCTTTGAAACTACTAGAGGTTTGTGAATTGGGTTCTTGGATCTTGAGATTCAGGTTCCCGCCCATATCATATTTTAAACCAAAAAACAACAGTGTGTGTGTGTTGCGGTTATATTTTCACCGAATAAATCTTTGAACAACTTTTGCAACTTTTTGACTGATAAGCAATTGCACACCATAAAAATACAAATGCAAAATTTATATTTGATTCATTTCAATGTTGAACTGGATTTGGGGCTGATGACTCAGATCCTCTGATCCAAGTATGAAGCCTAAATTATAATATGCAGTTTCTAGCAATAATATATTATTATATTTGTAGATGTCACTGAAAAATAGCATAATCCTTTTTTTTCAAGTAAAACACATAGAAATAAGTAGAAACCTGCTGCGTAAGAGTACTCAACACAACGAACAGGTGCATCATGCCTCCCCAAAATATCCTCCTTGCCTGTGCTGAATACCAACCTGAAATCAAACTTGTGATATCAAATACTACATTTGGCATAAAACCCTGAGTCCCTGACTAGTTAAGAACATTACCAACTAAGACAAATAAAATAGAATCAACTATCAGCTTCTGCAAATTGAAGAAAAAATTACATAGAGAAAACGAATATAAGCAGTAATACATCCTCCTTTTGTAGGAAAAACAGTGTGGCCACTGGAAAGGAGGGACTGATAAAGAAAAATAAAAAGAAAAAAGCAATAAATACAGATGGTACAGAATAATAAAGAAGATTTATGAACTACTAAAAGTCAGCTGTTTTTATTCACCACTCACAACACCTAAGAAATGTAACAGGCACCAAGCTCATTGGAATGCCCCAGAAAGTGTAAAATGGTTTCCTAATTCACTAGTTTAATCTTAGTTTTCACAAGAGATTGGCATTTAACCATGCAAACAAAATTATCTATTAAGCTAAAGAACATGTAAAAGTGCCTAAATTCAGTTGCAAAAATTCTGTATCATAAGAACAAATGTGCAATCACAAATGCATGGTCATAAGAGCCCTTCTTCAAAATGCATATAGGACTTGCCAAAATGAGAGAGAATGATGTAACATAAAAATGATATAAATCTGTCAAAAGTTTTTTGGAGGTGGGATTTTGATAATTTGGACAAGAACATCTCAGGATAAAGTGGAATTAAACTGAATTTATGAAGTGGGATTTTGATAATCTGTCAAAATGCATGTATTACTCATTATAGCTGCAATCTATGAAATTCAGTGGAGTTTGAATAATTGAATTACTATTCATAAACTTATTTTTCAACCTGATCAGGTCTACCATTTAATTTGGAACACACCCAACATATTATTTTTGTTTCAAGAACATGAAGTTTTTTTATGAACAATAGCATCTCCTTGAATGTTGCAAGTAAACTAGGAAAGAAATACAGGAATCACAGCTGAGCCCAAAACAATTCTTCCCTATTTACCCTTGATTGGCTAACACATCGAACAAAGTATTTGCTGATCTACCCACCCACTGTAAAGAGACCAACATATTCCTTGTCAACCAATTGAATTTCTTCATTCATTCTTGTAGCGCCATATAGCATCTTCAGGATTTTTCAACCAGCCCACCACCACTTTGGAATCCCCTTCAATTATTAGATGTTGTACTCCCAACTAGTTTGCAAATTGCACCCCTTGTACAGCAGCTAATAGCTCTACCCTGATAGAGTCCCCAACTCCTAAAGGACCCGATTAGAGCAACAAAATATTTCCCTTCTCATTTCTCAAGACACCCCCCATTCCGGATAACCCTGGATTACCCATGCTACTTCTATCAAAGTTTAGCTTCAGTGAGCCTTCAGATGGAGGAGACTAGCTTGTAATTGACTTGTCCTTTAAGGGTGAACACCTTGCTATTTCCCTATGCAACACACAGTCTCTCAATTCCTGACTGCTCCTTTCCTTTTCTTGAAAGATTCTAGCATTCCTTTCCTCCCGAAGAGTACAAATCAGGGCAGCACAAGCACATCTCCACATAAGTCTCCCTCTTTTTCTAGGCCAAGAGAAAGTAGAATGGTTAAAGATCATGCAACCTTCTACTGGTAGACTCCAACTACTCCCAAACAATGAAAATATCCAAGCCCAAAGGTCTACAAAAAAGGACAAGATATTAGTAGATGGTAACAATCCTCCTCGTGAGCTCTATAGAGGATACACCAATTGGGAGAATACAGAAGAAAGGTCTTCTCTTTTGTAGGTTATCTAGAGTGTTTACTTTCCCATAGAATACTTCCCAACAAAACGCCATAATCTTTGGGGGAACTGGCCGACACCAAATTTCCTTTGACAAAAAGGGTTGTTGAGCAGAATGTTGAGAGATGGACTTGAAGTAAGAAGCACAAGTAAAGGTTCCTTTGGGTCTAGGAGTCCACATCCTTTTATCTGGCTTGGAGGAATCCAAGCAAACCTGATTAAGGCAACATAGCAAGTCAGAGAGAGATTCAATTTCATGATCCCTAAATCCCCTACGAAACCCAAAATCCCAATTAGGAGCCAAGGGTGTTCCCAATGGTGAGACAAATTTTGAGACCACCTCTTTTTACACAAAGAAACAGAAAATAGCAAAGGGAAAAGGTCCTTTAAAGGGGTGTCTTCCACCTAGATATCCTCCCAAAAGCGAACAGCGTTGCTAGAACAAACTTCATACCTGATAAAATTGAGAAATTGAAGAAGGGTGTTGTGAATGGCCTTCCAAGGTACCGTCAGGTTAGCCTGACTTGATACAATAGCATCCCATCCATTCTTTGAACTCCCAAGAATGCTTCCCACCACCTCATGCCACAACCTCTCACTTTCCAATGGCCATCACCACAACCATTTCCCTAACAGAGCTTGATTTTTTTCAATCACCCTCCCAAGTCCCAAACCCCCCTCTTCTTTACTTCTGCAAACAATTTTCCAATTAACCAAATGATCATTTTTTTTCTTCTCCCAACTCCCACAGGAAATCTCTCATCAACTTCTCCAACTTCCTACCTTCCCTGGCTAGTATCCTAAAGACAGACAAAAAGTAAGTAGATAAGTTAGCCAAAGTAGCTCTTATTAAGGTAATTCTCCCTTCGAAAGAGATATAAATCTTCTTCCATGAGGCTAATCTCTTCTCAAACTTTTCTAGCATTGGGGTCCAAAATCTGCTCTCCCTAGGGTTTGCCCCTAATGGAAGTCCTAAGTATGGCATAGGCCAAGCAGAGATGTTACACTCAAGACACTCCACGATAACCTCGATCTCCCCATCCTCCAAGTTTATACCCGCTATGCAACTCTTTTCCAAATTTATTTTCAGATTAGAAATCCTTTGATTAGCTCCTTTAGGTTTGTTACCTTCTCGCTAAAGCCTCCTTCACAAAAGATCATTAGGTCATCTACAAACTTAAGGTGGGTGATTGGGATTTGGTGTCTCCCTATTCTCCAACCCCTAATGGCATCTTCACTATCAGCCTTAGTATCACATCGGCTACTAAGGTAAAAAGGAAGGGCGAGAGTGGATCCCCTTGCTTGACACCCCTGCAAGGTGGAAAAAAGTCCCTCACCACACTATTTACCAGAATAAAGTAGTGACAGGTACTGATACACCCAGATATCCAACTACACCACTTGTCCCCAAATCCACAGTTTCTCATCACCTCTAATAAAAACTCCCAATTCACCAAGTCATAGGCCTTTTCAAGATCCAATTTACAAATAAAACCTCTTTGCTAGACCTCTTCATTTCCTCCACACACTCATCCACAATTAGGATCTGATCTATTATTTGTCGCCCTTGAATGAAGGCCCCCTGAGTTTCACTAATGATAAAAGGAAGAACTGTTTTGATCCTCAAAGAAAGCACTTTAACCAGAATTTTATGGATGCTTATCATCAGACTAATAGGCCTAAAATCTTTTGGGTGGTTAGCATCAATCTTCTTAGATATCAAGGCCGAAAAAAGTGGCATTGATTCCAGGGCTTATTACATGATTGTCTGCAAATTCCTTAAAGACTTCAACTAAATCCTCTTTCAACACCTTCCAGTAATCTTGATAAAAACCCATTGTAAAGCCATCTAGACCTGGAGCCTTGGATTTATCCATTAGAAAGGTAGCTTTCTTAATCTCTTCTTCCTCGGAATTCCTTTCTAACCACCTTGCCATTCCGCCCTCAATTCTTGGTCATTCCACCCCTCCCATGACTGCTCTCTCACTCAAAGGTCTTCTATAGATCGATTTGAAGTGGTCCACAAATCTTCTGCCTATGTCATCCTAGTTGGTAATCTCCAAGTTCAGAAAATCAGCCTTTTTCAAATGAAAGAGAATAAGCAGATTCTTTGGCTAAGGAATTGAGAACCATTAGTTATAACAGATGTCATTCACTCCTGACAATTGTATAAAATCAAACATTACATGATTGCCTTGCAGAAACGCATCTAAGTTAACTGCCTGTAGTAAATATGATCTTTCACCTTTGGACCTTGAAACAACTGAACGTCTAAACTATTTTTTTTTTTCGACTGATAACGTATAAACTAATTTATTACTATAGAAATTTGAGAACAGGTGAAATAATCATATAGTACAAATTAATTTCTCACTATAGAAATCTCAAAAAGATGCACGGCAAGGATGGGCACTCTGCAGAACGCGTGCCGAGACTTAGCATGTAGCGTTAAAGGAAAATAGAAAGTTACTCTAGACGTAGACGCAGACTAGATAAGTTGGTATTATTCCAGAAAATGAGATCAAATCCTGTGTTGACCTACAATGAGACTGAACCTGCTTGCCGACGTAAATAAGAAGAAGTGTTTTAAAATCCATTGAGAATTGCAAAATCCTCAAATTTCATGGCAGAAAGTTCCAATTCTAACTAAAACCCGAATGAAATTTTTCATCAAAACTGAGCCGGCTGACCCTAGACCATCTTACAACATCGAACGTGCTATATCGAAAACACAATAGATAAAGAAAACTAATAAACGCTACTTACAGATAAATATATACGCTGAGAAATTTTCACCCACCTCCTGACGGTGTTATCTACACAGGCGCTAAAACCCGATGAATCATCATGAAAACAGCAATCCAGCACTGCACCGGCATGCATAAACTCGCCCCTCAACACATTTGCGCTCGCTTCGTATAATCGAACAGTCTAACCAAGCGAATACATAATCATATTAAGACAAATAAAGTGAGGAGAAAAAACCAGTATCACAAAAATTAGCACATCTTCCTTTTCGGAGAGAAGAACAAGTACCCTGTCCCATGACGAAACGAGAAGATTATCGCTGTGATTGGAGAAGCGAAGGTTGGAAACGCCATCGGAGGGAGGGTTGGATAGCTCTCTTCCCGCCGAGGTGGGAAGGACCGCAGTCATAGTCCTTGGTTCAGTTTAAAATTAGGGTTCTTCTACTGTGAGCACGAATGGAAGAACGAGGAACTGAGAACTACAGCTCTGGAAGTAAGACCGGAGCAGATAGGAGAGAGACGGAACGAAGGTAAAAGAGTACAAAGAGGAGAGAGGGAGAAATGTATTTGAAAACCAAAGCTGAGAGATATATAGAGGAGACCACCATGTCGATGCTGGGCCGATGGGAATCATGGGATTCAAAAACTTTCGAAATTTTCATTTTTTTTATGGAAAAAAAAAATAATTAAAGCTCCGCCTAGGATTCAAAAACTTTCGAAAATTTTCCATTAGATAAATAACGATGTGTTGACAAAAAGAAGTTCCCCTCTTTTAAACGACAAAGCATATTTAATTTGATTACTTTTTCTCTGTTAGTATACATGCAATTTGACTACTTTATTGGTAGGTCATAATCATTGGTGTTCTAACATAAATTCATCACCCCTTGATGATATTTGATAAGGCCCCACCTGTTCAAGGTGCCCCCACCCGGGTTTATGGGATTACACAAGGAGGGGTCCTTTCCAAATCCCATGACCTTAACGCCCCCACGCCAGTCAAAATGTTTGGAACTCATACTTAGAAGTTGAATGATTGTGGCCCTATATAATTTTCCTTCAAATTTATAATATAATTCACTAGTATAAGTAATACGTAAAGATCAATGTTTTAAAAATCGATCAGAGGCTGAATTGTTTTTGTCTTCGGGTTATGGGTCATTGGTTCCAACTGTCTAAGTCAAATGGGTTATACAGTGCTATGTGTATTTAAAGTGTGTATAAACATATATTTTATAATAAATAATGTATAAATATGTTTTAAATATGTTATATGTATTTTTATATTTAATTTATGTTTTTAAGTTTAGTTTTTTATTTTTTTATTTGTAATAAATATTAAAAATTATAATTTGAGACAAAAAAAGGGGGCTTTTTTCACAAAAGTAGCAGGGCAAGGCACATATGGGATGCATAGATCTTGAAAAGTTATCCAAAATAAAAATAAAAATAAAAAAATCACCCCAATCAAACATCAGAGTGTAAAATTATGACATCCAAAAATTTGCATGCATTGAGTGTGCAACCCACGACCCAATGACCAGGTCGAATGGGTCAACGGTTGAATCATCCGAGTCGAATGATTCTTGACCAAGTTAATAAATTTTTACCATTTGACGGGTCTTAATTGAACTAAACCCAGAATCTTGGCCTGGTGATAGTTCAACCAGTCGGGGTTAGTGATGAGTTGAAAACACTGATAAACATATAAGTTAATATAAGGCTGGTTTCAAACAGAGTAAAACCATCCTAACAAGAAAAAAAAACCCTACCCTAATCCCAAACCATACCTTATAAGGTCTATAATTTCAAACCTCATAACTGAATCAACTGTTAATTGGCATAACGGGTTTGGCCTGATAAAATCAAAAGTTTTTCCAATCTAAAAAATTTTAATTAAAGGGCTACTTAATACAACAATCCAATCATTCATGAAAACAAATGAAGCACACATGATAAAATACATAAATGATTCAAGAAGAAAAAAAATGGAAAAGAAAACACTAGCATTAACTATCAAGTAGGGGTGTAAAATGGTATTCAAAAATCCGATTTTGAATTCAATATTCGATATAATCGAATTGAATTCGGATATCCTATTCTTACTAAATAGTTAATCGGATTCCAATTCGGATATGACCTGATTCAATTCGATAAATATTCAAATTTGATCGCTTATTTAATTTTTATATATATAAAATATGTTATATAATTTATATATTTATATATTTTATATCAATAAAATATTTATTTTATATTTTTAATAATTAATTAATTGAATCAAAGCGAATATTCAAATATTTAATCAAATTCGAATTCATATATTAATTTTCAATATCCATCGAGATATCATATCAAATTCAGATATCGGATTTTTTAATCGAATTTGAATTCAAATATTGCCTGATCTATTTCGAATTCGATCCGTTTACACCCCTACTATCAAAGTTTACCTACCACTATCGTTCATAGATTCTTGTCTTCTGCCACTATCATTCATAGATTCTTGTATTCTTGAACAGTTAGAGCATTGATATCCCTAGTGACTTTTGTTGGGGGAAGAATAAGATAGTCATTTGAAATTGTAAGGGGTTTACTTAAATTCCACGGACTGATGACTAAAATAACATAAATAACAAAAAGCGAGATAAGTAATTAAACCATATAATCAAGACAAATGAGATAAAACAAAGGAGGTACTATCTCGCGGATCATGTCATGCAAATGATGAAAACACAGGAAAAGATAATTGTGTCAACAATCGATGCATAGTAGGGTTTGGGAGCAAGGAATGGAATGAATCCGTTCTGTAAATAGCAGTCTGACACGCATCACCATCTTATCGGCCTCAAGATATGCACTGATAACGAATGAGCGGGATTTTTGAAATCCTCAGCAAACACACATATGAAACCGACCTCCCTTTTTTGCCTATAAATAGAGGGTATAATAGAAACAAAACATTACCATCTTTGGAGAGTCACTTTGTGGATTAAAACATTTCTCCCAATTCTAACCTCACTTTTGAGTGATACTCTTTTCCCTTCCCCTTCCAAGACCTTTTGATCCTTTCTTATGTTTCGAGAGCCAATACCACTTTCTCTAGTGCAAAGAGTAGAGAGGATTGAGTAGTGATAATCAAATGGGGGGGGGGGGGTGGGGAGGAGAAGAAAAGGGATTTGGGTGGTGGTGAAATTTCAATCTTTAAACAAAAGAGACGAAGAGGGAATATGAGTGGATGGGGTAATGTTTAAATTTTTATTCAAATGTTTGGACTAGCTTGTATTGAAATTACAATTTTGGACATATGTTATTGATGTAACCGTTTCTGATCACATATCATTTTTTTCGTGATGTGTCAATTTTTTGGCTAAGTACCTCGTCATTTGACTTACTCCTAAGTGGCCTATGACTCAGAGGATGGTGGAACTCCCTAGTGGTGAACTGCCTGGTGGTGAGCTACTTGGTGGCGAACTCCCTAGTGGTGAGCTACTTGGTGAGCTCCCTGGTAGTGAGCCACCTTGATGAGTTGCTGAGTGCGCTGCCTTGGTGCCGAGCTCCCTGGTGTAGTGCAACCCGACTGCCCTTTGCATGAGATGATCTGCTCCTCTTTGTAGACGGCGGGAGCCGAGGAACCTGCGAGAACTGAAGACCCAGGGGTGTTTACCTGGCGGGCCCACTCTGATGGCTAAGTTAGCACTCTGATAGTAGAGAGCTTAAAGATGATATTAGAGAGCTAGAGAGCAGAGGTTACCTCCATTTTTCCTCCTCTTCCTCCCCTCTGGGGGTCGGAGCTCTTATATAGCGGTGTTTTGGCAGATCTGGTGTAACCGCCTCTGATTCTCTGCCGCAGTCGTTACTTGTTAGGGCTGAGCTAGTGGGCGCAGGTAACCATTGTAGAGTACGGCCCTGCCAGACAAGGGACACCTCTCAGGGCTGGCAGGCACGATGAGAGACATAAGCGCAGGTCTCCAGATTTGGCAGGTACGGTTGTCAGGTAGGAAATCTTCCTGCAATACGCTGAGCTGCTCTGCAACGAGCTACCTTGCACCAAGCTGCTTTTCACTGAGCTGTCGGTAATGTGCCGAGGTGCTTCTACCCTAGGCAGGTCTTCGTGGCCTAACAGGAGGCGAGCTGCTTGTAAGTGGTTTACCCTCACAATTAAAAGGGAAAATTCAAATTACATTTTTTACATTTCTATATTTATATGTGTATAAAAATAATTCTTATTTATGACACTTGTTTTTGTTTAATATGATGAATATACAATATTAGAGATGCACCCAAATGTTTTATCTTTTGCAAAATTTATGTTTTTTTTTCATTTTTTTATTTTTATTATTTAATTATGACATCAAATATTGACACATTTGACCTAAAAGTTGAATCGTTGACTTGGACCAAATAGGAAATCAATTTCATTTTTTTGTTGGTTTTAAAATTTGTATTTCATTTGCATTATCAATGAAAACAATTTTTGTTTATGACACTTTTTTCTTTAATATGATTAATATAAAATATTAGAGAAATGACCCATTTTTTCTACATCTTTTATTTAACTATGATATCATGGATTCACCCAATTAGCCCAAATGGTTGAATTGGCTTACTCACCACTCGGATGGAAGAATGGTTTCTTTTTATTTTTTCTTTTTGTTAATTTGAAAAAAGGTAAATTACTGAAACTTCCTATGAAGTTTCTAACCATTGCTAAAATCTCCCCCTTGAAGTTTGGTGATTGCAATCGCTTCCCTTGATTTTTCTAATACTGTTGCAAGTAGACCCCCCTTTCTTAGAATCCTTTAACAAGAGGCACAAAAATGTCCAAAATAGCCATGTAGTTATTATTGAGGCTACTTTTTGCATAACACACAATACAACTTTAAACAAAAAAAAAGTTTAAAATTGCAACCTTACCTTTGAGGGATTGGAAGGGTTTGGGGTAGGGGTGGCCACAAGCCGAGCTACTCACGAGTTGTTCGACCTCGACTCATGAAAAGCTTGACTTGGCTTAGTCTAAGCCGAGCTTCGAGCCAAACTCGAGCCTAATATATAGGCATGTTTGCTAATTGAGCCGAGCTCGAGCTTAATAAAGCTCGGCTCATGAGGCTCGCGAGCCTAATCGAGTATGTGCACATAGGGTAGTGTCACCTCGGCCACTAAGGGAGACCTTGGCTCAGCACCTTGACAACCGAGGGAGACCTCAGCTTGGCACCTCGGCAACTAAAGGGAGACCTTATCTCAGCACCTTGGCTTCTAGGGAAACCTCAGCTCGGCACTTCAGTAGCTGAGGGAGACCTCGACTGCTAGAAAGACCTTAGCTCGATACTTTAGCTATTGAGGGAGACTTGCAATCAAAGGTATTCGAGCTTGAACTTATGAGCTTTTGACTCGAGCTAAGCTCAAGCTCAAGTCTCTAATTTGAATCAAGCTCAAGCTTGAGCCTAAACAAAAGAAATTTGGACTAGCTTGTATTGAAATTACAATTTTGGACATATGTTATTGATGTAACCGTTTCTGATCACATATCATTTTTTTCATGATGTATCAATTTTTTGGCTAAGTACCTCGTCATTTGACTTGCTCCTAGGTGGCCTATGGCTCATAGAATGGTAGAGCTCCCTAGTGGCGAACTGCCTGGTGGTGAGCTACTTGGTGCGAACTCCCTAGTGGTGAGCTACTTGGCGAGCTCCTTGGTAGTGAGCCACCTTGATGAGTTGCTGAGTGCGCTGCCTTGGTGCCGAGCTCCCTGGTGTAGTGCAACCCGACTGCCCTTTGCATGAGATGATCTGCTCATCTTTGTAAATGGCGGGAGCCGAGGAACCTGCGAGAACTGAAGACCCAAGGGTGTTTACCTGGCGGGCCCACTCCGATGGCTAAGTTAGCACTCTGATAGTAGAGAGCTAGAGAGCAGAGGTTACTCCATTTTTCCTCCTCTTCCTCCCCTCTAGGGGTCAGAGCTCTTATATAGCGGTGTTCTGACAGATCTGGCGTAACCGCCTCTAATTCTCTGCCGCAACCATTACTTGTCAGGGCTGAGCTAGTGGGCACAGGTAACCGTTGTAGAGTACGGCCCTGCCAGACAAGGGACACCTCTCAGGGCTGGCAGGCACGATGAGAGACATAAGCGCAGGTCTCCAGATTTGGCAGGTACGGTTATCAGGTAGGAAATCTTCCTACGATACGCTGAGCTGCTCTGCATCGAGCTACCTTGCACCGAGCTACTTTTCACTGAGCTATCGGTAATGTGTCGAGGTGCTTCTACCCTAGGCAGGTCTTCGTGGCCTAATAGTAGGTGAGCTGCCTGTAAGTGGTTTACCCTCACAATTAAAAGGGAAAATTCAAATTACATTTTTTACATTTCTATATCTATATGTGTATAAAAATAATTCTTATTTATGACACTTGTTTTTGTTTAATATGATGAATATACAATATTAGAGATGCACCCAAATGTTTTATCTTTTGCAAAATTTATGTTTTTTTTTCATTTATTTATTTTTATTATTTAATTATGACATCAAATTTATATACATTTGACTTAAAAGTTGAATTGTTGGCTTGGACCAAATAGGAAATCAATTTCATTTTTTTGTTGGTTTTAAAATTTGTATTTCATTTGCATTATCAATGAAAACAATTTTTGTTTATGACACTTTTTTCTTTAATATGAGCCGAGCCTAATCGAGTATGTGCACATAGGGTAGTGTCACCTCGGCCACTAAGGGAGACCTTGGCTCAGCACCTTGACAACCGAGGGAGACCTCAGCTTGGCACCTCGGCAACTAAAGGGAGACCTTATCTCAGCACCTTGGCTTCTAGGGAAACCTCAGCTCGGCACTTCAGTAGCTGAGGGAGACCTCGACTGCTAGAAAGACCTTAGCTCGATACTTTAGCTATTGAGGGAGACTTGCAATCAAAGGTATTCGAGCTTGAACTTATGAGCTTTTGACTCGAGCTAAGCTCAAGCTCAAGTCTCTAATTTGAATCAAGCTCAAGCTTGAGCCTAAACAAAAGAAATTTGGACTAGCTTGTATTGAAATTACAATTTTGGACATATGTTATTGATGTAACCGTTTCTGATCACATATCATTTTTTTCATGATGTATCAATTTTTTGGCTAAGTACCTCGTCATTTGACTTGCTCCTAGGTGGCCTATGGCTCATAGAATGGTAGAGCTCCCTAGTGGCGAACTGCCTGGTGGTGAGCTACTTGGTGCGAACTCCCTAGTGGTGAGCTACTTGGCGAGCTCCTTGGTAGTGAGCCACCTTGATGAGTTGCTGAGTGCGCTGCCTTGGTGCCGAGCTCCCTGGTGTAGTGCAACCCGACTGCCCTTTGCATGAGATGATCTGCTCATCTTTGTAAATGGCGGGAGCCGAGGAACCTGCGAGAACTGAAGACCCAAGGGTGTTTACCTGGCGGGCCCACTCCGATGGCTAAGTTAGCACTCTGATAGTAGAGAGCTAGAGAGCAGAGGTTACTCCATTTTTCCTCCTCTTCCTCCCCTCTAGGGGTCAGAGCTCTTATATAGCGGTGTTCTGACAGATCTGGCGTAACCGCCTCTAATTCTCTGCCGCAACCATTACTTGTCAGGGCTGAGCTAGTGGGCACAGGTAACCGTTGTAGAGTACGGCCCTGCCAGACAAGGGACACCTCTCAGGGCTGGCAGGCACGATGAGAGACATAAGCGCAGGTCTCCAGATTTGGCAGGTACGGTTATCAGGTAGGAAATCTTCCTACGATACGCTGAGCTGCTCTGCATCGAGCTACCTTGCACCGAGCTACTTTTCACTGAGCTATCGGTAATGTGTCGAGGTGCTTCTACCCTAGGCAGGTCTTCGTGGCCTAATAGTAGGTGAGCTGCCTGTAAGTGGTTTACCCTCACAATTAAAAGGGAAAATTCAAATTACATTTTTTACATTTCTATATCTATATGTGTATAAAAATAATTCTTATTTATGACACTTGTTTTTGTTTAATATGATGAATATACAATATTAGAGATGCACCCAAATGTTTTATCTTTTGCAAAATTTATGTTTTTTTTTCATTTATTTATTTTTATTATTTAATTATGACATCAAATTTATATACATTTGACTTAAAAGTTGAATTGTTGGCTTGGACCAAATAGGAAATCAATTTCATTTTTTTGTTGGTTTTAAAATTTGTATTTCATTTGCATTATCAATGAAAACAATTTTTGTTTATGACACTTTTTTCTTTAATATGATTAATATAAAATATTAGAGAAATGACCCATTTTTTCTACATCTTTTATTTAACTATGATATCATGGATTCACCCAATTGGCCCAAATGGTTGAATTGGCTTACTCACCACTCGGATGGAAGAATGGTTTCTTTTTCTTTTCTTCTTTTTGTTAATTTGAAAAAAGGTAAATTACTGAAACTTCCTATGAAGTTTCTAACCATTGCTAAAATCTCCCCCTTGAAGTTTGGTGATTGCAATCGCCTCCCTTGATTTTTCTAATACTGTTGCAAGTAGACCCCCCTTTCTTAGAATCCTTTAACAAGAGGCACAAAAATGTCCAAAATACCCATGTAGTTATTATTGAGGCTACTTTTTGCATAACACACAATACAACTTTAAACAAAAAAAAAAGTTTAAAATTGCAACCTTACCTTTGAGGGATTGGAAGGGTTTGGGGTAGGGGTGGCCACGAGCCGAGCTACTCACGAGTTGTTCGACCTCGACTCGTGAAAAGCTTGACTTGGCTTAGTCTAAGCCGAGCTTCGAGCCAAACTCAAGCCTAATATATAGGATTGTTTGCTAATTGAGCCGAGCTCGAGCTTAATAAAGCTCGGCTCATGAGGCTCGCGAGCCTAATCGAGTATGTGCACATAGGGTAGTGTCACCTTGGCCACTAAGGGAGACTTTGGCTCAGCACCTTGACAACCGAGGGAGACCTCAGCTCGGCACTTCAGTAGCTGAGGGAGACCTCGACTGCTAGAAAGACCTTAGCTCGATACTTTAGCTGTTGAGGGAGACTTGCAATCAAAGGTATTCGAGCTTGAACTTATGAGCTTTTGACTCGAGCTAAGCTCAATCTCAAGTCTCTAATTCGAATCAAGCTCGAGCTCGAGCCTAAACAAAAGAGATTTGGACTAGCTTGTATTGAAATTACAATTTTGGACATATGTTATTGATGTAACCGTTTCTGATCACATATCATTTTTTTCGTGATGTATCAATTTTTTGGCTAAATACCTCGTCATTTGACTTGCTCCTAAGTGGCCTATGACTCAGAGGATGGTGGAGCTCCCTAGTGGCGAACTGCCTGGTGGTGAGCTACTTGGTGGCGAACTCCCTAGTGGTGAGCTACTTGGTGAGCTCCCTGGTAGTGAGCCACCTTGATGAGTTGCTGAGTGCGCTGCCTTGGTGCCGAGCTCCCTGGTGTAGTGCAACCCGACTGCCCTTTGCATGAGATGATCTGCTCCTCTTTGTAGACGGCGGGAGCCGAGGAACCTGCGAGAACTGAAGACTCAGGGGTGTTTACCTGGCGGGCCCACTCTGATGGCTAAGTTAGCACTCTGATAGTAGAGAGCTTAAAGATGATATTAGAGAGCTAGAGAGCAGGGGTTACCTCCATTTTTCCTCCTCTTCCTCCCCTCTGGGGGGTCGGAGCTCTTATATAGCAGTGTTCTGACAGATCTGGCGTAACCGCCTCTGATTCTCTGCCGCAACCGTTACTTGTCAAGGCTGAGTTAGTGGGCGTAGGTAACCGTTGTAGAGTACGACCCTGCCAGACAAGGGACACCTCTCAGGGCTGGCTGGCACGATGAGAGACATAAGCGCAAGTCTCCAGATTTGGCAGGTACGATGAGAGACATAAGCGCAGGTCTCCATACATAATAATTATAAATAGAATAAAATTTTATATTTTTAAAATAAACCTATAAATGAAATCATATTTTCCATCTAGGTCATGAGTAAGTACTTCAACCATTTTGGTCAAACGGATAATTTCATGATGTCATAAATAAATAATATAAATTTATAAATATTAAAATATTAAAAAAAAAGAAATTTTGAAAAAAATTGTACACATTTCTATTATTATATATTTGTCATATTAAAAAATAAGTATGATAAAATAGACATAATTGTATTAATGATGGACATAAAATATACAACTTAAAACCAATGGGAAATTAAGCCATCTTCCTATTTATGGGGTGGGTTAGTGGTTCAACCTTTCAGGTCAAATAGGTTAACCCATGATGTATAATTAAAAATATATATTTTTTAAATAGAATACTACAAAATAATATGAAACAATTTTGGGCACATTTATAATATATATAATATAAACAAAAATAAGTATGATATATAATAATTATTTTATCAATGATATAAATGAAATGCAAAATTTTAAACCAGATTGAAAATTAAATCAATTCCATATCTAAATGGTAGGTAAGTCAATGATCTAACATTCCGGGTCAAATGGGTCAATCTATGATGTCATAACTAAGTAACAAATATTAAATACATACATACATACATATAAACTCAATGAAAAATATAAACTTTGTATAAAGCATTTTGATACAATTATATTGTTATATATTCACCATATTAAACAAAAGTAAATGTGAAAATAAGAATTACTTTTATCGATGATTAAAATGGAATACATGATTTAAAATCAACCGAAAAAGCAAAATGATTTTCTTTCCAAGTGATGGGTTAGTGGTTAAACTATCCATGTGAAATGGAATACATAAAATTCTATAAAATGTAGAAATTTGTCGATAATTTTTTGTTAATATTATATATTCATCATATAAAAAAGTGTGATTAATGAAAATTGTTTTCATTATTGATAGAAATGGGATAAAAATTAGGATACAAAAATAAAGAGCATTAATGTCTAACACATAACCCGACTAACCATGTCAAATGGTTCAATAATTTAATTAGCTAGGTCATCATAGGCAAGTGGTTTGGTAGGGATGCAAATAGATCATATCATATTTGAATCAGGGTATATTCAAATATGATCTAATCCAAAGATTCGATCGGATATCATAAATTTTGATTAAAATCCGAATCCGATCAAGATGTTAGATATTCGAATCAGTTAAAATCTTATTTAATTTTTTTAAAAAAGAATAAAATATTAAAAGAAAGAGAAAAATATAACAATTGAAATAAAAACAAAAAATATAAGTATTTTTTCAACTATTTCCGTCATATAAAAAGTTTACAAAAATGCAATATAAATAACATATTTATAAACAAATAATAAATAACATATATATTATATATAAATAATATATATACTATAATATAAATAATTGATTTGACCACAATATTAAAAACCAATGTTCAAATAATATATTGGAATTAGATTTCCTCTTGGTAAATAAGTAATTTTTATTATCTTATAAATTAAATAATAAAAAATAAATATATAAATTTCATAAAAAATTTTGAACATACTTTAATATTATATATTCTTCACATTAAACAAAAATATGTTTCAAAAAATGAGAATTATTGTTAGTAAAGATAGAAATGGCTAAAATACAAAGAAAAAAATGAATTAATGTCTTAATCATAGTCCATTTTCCTGGATTGCTTTTATTAATGTCTTAATCATACAAAAAATGAATTAATGTCTTAATCATACAAAAAATGAATTAGTGTCTTAATCATAGTCATTTGGTTACTTTTTATCATCATCATCATCATTTGGTACTATCACATGCAAAATAAATGTGGAAATAATAATTGCTTTTATTGATGATGAAAATGTAAAACATGATTTAAAATCAACTAAAAAAGAAAAAAATGTTTTTTCCATCCAAGTGGTGGGCTAGTGGTTCAACTATTCATGTCAAATGGATCAACACATGATGTTATTATTAAATAATAAAATACATAAAATTTTAGAAAATATAGAAATTTGTAGATAATTTTAAGTACATTTTATAATATTATATATTCATCATATAAAAAAGTGTGATTAATGTCTAACGCATGACCCCACTAACCATGTCAACTGGTTCAAAGATTTAACTAGTTAGGTTATTGTAGGGAAGTGGTTTTGTAGGGATACAAAATTTGATACGACTCGATTTAATTGAAGGAATGAGAAATCCATCATATGGATGGCTGGACGAAATTTCAAAAATTTCTTTCAACATTTCGGGAATCGTATTCCTTGTTTTAGAAAAATTGCATTTTTCTATGATTGATCTTGCACTGAAACCGGATCAGATTTGAAATCAAACAAGAGGGAGATGTATACCATACGAATTCAACAAATGTAACTCCCAAAGTGGCAGTTCACGCCCAAATCGAATCCCAAAATCAGCTTCCACTGAAGATATCGTAGCTTGGAATGAAGCCGATTCAATAACGCAGTTTTCAACAAAACTGCAATCCAACTCTTTGGATTGAACAAAGGAGGTGAGCACGATTTTTCTCTGTACTTTTTTGCAAAAATCGGAGAAAGAATTAATCAAGATCAGTTCCAAATGAGGAGGTCAAACTAGGGTTTATTGGGCGACAAGAGCAAAAGAGAGAACTGAAAGCAGAATGATCTGAAGCAGTTCGATCTCCCTTTTCTTAATCCTTAAGCAGTATCACTCCTAATCAAATTAGAAGGTTGAATCCAAATCTCTATTTGGATTTGGACTCTATCAGTAGATAGGTCTTATCCTCTTGTGAAATGGGTGCTCCAAACCCATATTCGCCCATGTCACATGACTGCTTAAGTTGTCATGTGACATCCTGATTAATCTCATTAATCATGGGCCTTAGGCCCATTAAGTAAGTGGCTCACGTCCCAAGAGAGTTGCTGGCTCATTTAGGTTTGATTTGTATGGTGTGGGACCCCAACAATGACCTCACATAAGCCCACATGGGTTTGGCCCAATCTCAGTGTAAAGGCTTGGCCGAATTCATTACCAAATGCAGTGAACCCATGAGTCCATTACTATGGGCTCAAAATAGGCCCAACATTTACAGTTAAATGGTCCTTGAGTCCAACCATCCTATAAAGGCCCAAGGACAATGGACTTAAGTAAGATATAACCCATCATGTAAACAACCCTTAATGGTCTCTTAAACTTAACCCGCTCAGCCCTCAATGATCAAACATTACCCAACAGGGAAGGACCTCTCCCCCGGCTGCAAGGTGTAGTCATACTCTCTACTTGGAGGGGTCCCGGGAATTAAAACATTCTGAAAGCATTTTCTTGAAACATAATAATATATATATATATATATATATAAACAAATCTCAAACATAGTTGAAATCCATTGCCAACAGTTTTGGTTTCCATCAGAGGTAATGTAGTCCCGATCATTCACTTGTCCGACAAAGGGGCTGATCCAATCACTATGATCACCCACTCATTGAATTCTCAAACTATCCCAACATAACCGGGTATTGACCCCTAAAGGATCTCATTGATTAGCATATCAAAGATAGCCCGATCCGACACCCAGTGTAGTACCATAATCAAGTCTAGGGGTTATATGTAACTTTCCAGTTTTTCCCATCAGTCTCCAAGGTCCAGAGCATAACTGAAAAATGATTTGAGTTAAATGCTTCAATTAAACCAAGGTTCAAAGTATCGGAAATGCTATGCGTATCGGAAAGACAAATTTAAGACATGTATCAGGATATGCCTTGGATGCGAACGAAAAATTAAGATACGCATGGAAATGCTATAAATACTCTAATAAATCATAAATAAACATCAATATCACTAAATATGAGACATAAATGAGCTATTTATGCATAAAAATAACACATTTTAATGGGTTTTATGAAAAAACATATATAATAAATAAACAAGAAGTTGGGAATAGAAACATACTATCTAATTATGGACATAATAGATCAAGTAATTATATTGCATGTTTTATTCTAATTTTCAAAAAACTAAATAATTATTTATTTTTATTCAAATAATTATTTTGCATGTTTTATTCTAAAAATTAAATTAAAATTAAGAAAAGTAAATATGTAACAAAAAATTGAATGGATTTATGGGCATAATAGATGAAATAATTATTTTGCATATTTTATTCTAAAAATTAAAAAAATAAATAAATATCAATGTTTTAAAACACAGAGGCATTCCACTACCTAGAGGTGTGAAGCATAGTTCAGAATGCAAGAGGCATAAGCTTCCTTAAGAGGAGGAAGGAGGAAGGGGGGGTTTCATTTTTTTCTTTATCTTTAATAAAAAACTTTTATATTAAGAAAAAAAAAATGAATAATAGTTGTTAAAAGGGGGGTCTTTTCTAATTTGAAAAAACATATTTAGTTTCACTCATTTTTTCACAACCTTGAAAAACTTGTTGACTCTTGCAAATTTATAGATATTTGGCAAATTTTTACAAGATTTGAGTCTCTAAAAAGGTTAAAAAGCTTTTTGAAGGGTTTGGGAAAGAAAGAGGGCTTCTGAAATGGGTTTAGAAACCCTCTTTTGAAGAGAGTTTTATTCACGTTTCTGCCACAGTAAAATCGTATTGTATTGGCTGATACAATGCCGATATGGGTACGATACGACACATTCAATTTGGTACCATGTATCATGCCAAAAACTTCCTGGAACGATACGTATTGGCCGATACAGGCCGATACATGATGAAATTTTGAACCTTGAATCAAACACACACTACACGTGCTTCAAGTCTAACCCTAGCAACCGAGACAATCTACCCCAACTTCTTTGGTAGCACATCAGTGTCAGCCTTGGTAGGATAAACTCCCAAAGTCTATCCAATGGCTGGGAACATTCTAAACTAACACAAGTCTCATTAGGGCCGTTTATAAGAAGACCCAACCCGACCAAACTAACCAACCTGAGTTGGCCAGGTTTTCTTCAGCACCGGCTGATTTCGGGTTATAAAAAATCATAAATCGATTCGAAACCAACTTAGTAGTCAGTTCCTAGTTAGTAGTTACAACCTACTTAGTTACACTATATATCTCTCATCTCTAAAGTGTGAGTGGACACCAGTTGGCAAATAGTACTTTCAAACTCTGCTCCCTCCACAACTGGATCCATGGATGGGCCATAAAACATTAAGGAAATGTTGGTTTCCTTTGGGAATGTAGAACCAGAAATGAACACTTGAACAACAACTAAGTCACCACTAAGTAGAGCCAAAACCGATCAGGTCGGTTTTGCTTAACACAGGGTCGATTTCAATTTCAATTTCTGGTCGAGTTGGTTAGAAAAACATTAATAAACCGACCCAACCCAACCCGTGAACAACCCTAAGTCTCATAAGTGTCCAGTTTAAGGGGTAACTACACAAAAACACACCAATGATAACATGAAACGGTTATGTACTTTTATTCATTTACAATAAAATGTATCTGTACATCAATCTAATTGGAGCTAAGGGCATACACTATGTAACGTTAATTTAAAAAATAATATATTATTAAAAGGAAAAGAAAATATAATAGTTGAAATAAAGAAAAACAAAAAATATAAGTATTATTTCAACTATTTTCATCATGTAAGAAATTTACAAAAATGCAATATAAATAACATATTTATAAATAAATAATAAATAATATATAAATTATATATATATATATATATATATATTATTGATTTGACCACAATATTAAAAACCAATGTTCAAACAATATATTGGAATTGCATTTCCTCTTGGTAAATAAGTAATTTTTATTATCTCATAAATTAAATAATAATAAATAAATATATAGAATTTTTTATAAATTTTATAGAAATATTTGAACATACATTAATATTATATATTCTTCATATTAAACAAACACATGTTTAAAAAATAATAATTATTGTTAGTAAAGATAGAAATAGCTAAAATACAAAGAAAAAAAATGAATTAATGTCTTAATCAAAGTCCATTTTTCTAGTTAAATAGATTAATGGTTCAACGAGTAAGGTCATTTGGTTGTTGACTATGATCATCATCATCGTTTGATATTTCCACGTGCAACATGCGTACACTTTTACCAGCCATATTAATAATTATATTATACGTACATTTTTATGTATGCATGCATGTATGTATGTATGTATGTATAAAATAAAAGTAAATATACACAAAAATTTTGACTTTATGTGGAAATTTTAAATTACAATAAAAATTATTATTATTAATTTTTTATTCTATTTCTAATATAAAAAATAAATTTTATTTTAACAATTATTTTTATTTAATATGATGAATATATAACATTAGAAATGTTCTTAAATGTTTTAGACAACATTCTATACTTTTTCATTTTTGTGTTTCATCTTTTTTAATTATTTATTAATCAATTATGACACCATGAGTTTATTTGAAAAGTTGGATACTTGGTCCATCATCTAGGTAGGAAAATAACTTTGCTATTAGATCAATTTTAAATTATATATGTCATCTACATTATATAAATAATTTTTACTTATTGCACTTAATATTTGTTTGATACAATTAAAATATTAGAGATGTGTACAATTTTTTTATAATTTTTATATTATTTTGATTATTTATACTTTTTACTTTTTAAAGATTTATTATTTAACAATGACATCATCTATTAATCCATTTGACCCAATGCATGACCCAAAAAGGAAAATAGTTTGGTTTTAGATTTTCTCTAGTTTTTTATTTTTGTAATTATTTTTATTTTTTGTTTTTAAAATTTTATTATTTGACTGACATTATTTCATTTTCATCATTATTAATAAAAACACTTCTTATATTTTATACTTATTTTGTTTAGTATAATGAATATAAAATATTAGAGATATGCTCAATTATTTACATTTTTTCTATATTTTATATTTTATTTATTACAATTTTTATTATTACATTATGGCATTGTTGATTAACTCATTTAACCCCAAATGGTTGAATTACTTACCCACCACTAATTTTTATTATTACATTAGTGGAATTTAGTGATGATAATAAATAAACATGCTTTAAATATATGATTCAATGAGGGTGAATGGAAGTTAATACATTAAATGTGGGATTTAATGAGGGAATTGAATGCATTGAATAATAGTATTCAATTTACACTTTTTACCATCACAATAAAGGGACCATATTTCAAAAAAGGGGGTATTTTAGTTAAGAAAAATTCTAGAAATTTTAGAGTCTATTTGTACTTTTTTATAGTAGTATGGATGTATATTACTCATATAATCATAATAAAAGTAGACATTTATACAACCAGTTTCAATTTTGAATTAGTTCAAGACAACTAATACCAATCCCAACCCAATTATAAGCAGGACAAAAATTCTAGAACCAGAACCAATCCAATGGGATAGCAGATGGAACCAAAACTGGTATAATTGGTTCGGTTTTGTTAGATATACTTGACCCATTGAGAACCCTATTTAACATTATATAATGGGGTATTATCTAAAATTCATCTTGATTTTTTGATAAATTGCATATTAGTACTTTGTTCTTTGGGGTAGTCTCACTTTATTACTTGAACTTTAAAATGTGTTATTAGCAAGGATTTAAAACCCATATCCCCTGAATCGTGCATTGGGGCAATACACAATCGCAGCCAATACTGATCGCGTTTTCGCTTCCACATTGTTTACAAAAATGTGTAATGAGGCGATTCAACCCCCAAACTTTCTCACAAATGCACTTTAAGTACATCTTTAAACCACTAGGCCAACCTTTGTCTTGTGATAGTTACTGAAATAAAATAAATTTTATCTAAACATGTAAATGTAATATGAATAAATAATATACATTTATGTTCGATAACTTCAATTAAAGATGAAAAAAAATAATATTCAAATTTATTATTTTGTAAACTAATGAAATAAATTTATAAGTCCACATTTAAATCAAAAAGTGGTTTTAATGTTAACAAATTTATACAAATAAAAATACTAATAATAGAATAATTTTCTTAATACTTAATATTTATAAATTTGAACTTGATGTGTATCTTAAAATTTTATAAATTGTTAATTATTATTTTAATTTCCATTAAATAACAACATATTTATAATTTATAAAAGTAAAAATGTTATTTACCAAACATTTGAGAATATAATATAAATTGAAACTGTCAAATTGGCTACTCAAATTTCATAACAAAAAAATCATTATTTTATTTCATAAAATTTATATAAATAAACTTATTATTACTGGAATAATTATTTTAGTAATGAAAAATTAACAATTTTCATATGACATGTATCTTAAAAATTTTAATAAATTTAACATATTTTTAGTTGAAATTATAAAGATATTGTTTACAAAACATTTGAGAATTATTTTTAATTGATTTTTTATAATGTTAAAAATTAAAAATAGTAAAATAGGAAATAATTGATATAATAATTCAGATATAATAGTTGCATATGTTTTGTGCCTTAAACTTTAGAAAATAATATAATATAAACTTTGTGCACATATTAATTTGTAAAAAGAAATATAATAAGTTCTATCACTCTTGACTGATACATTATTGATGCAGCGCGATCCGGACACTCCTAGCTGGCGGACGTCTGGCTCCTTGCTGGTGACGGACGGTACCCGAGAGGAGGAAGATGAAGGATTCCTGGGTAGCTCGCCCGGTGGGAATACTCCAATGCTTAAGTTAGAACACTTGAGAGAGCTGTAAAGAGTGCAAAGAAAGCTAAGAGTGCAAATAGCGCTAGATCAGTTAAATTCAAGATACCTTCTCCCCCTTCGACCCTCGGGCCTTTAAATGCAGATGTTCTTGTCAAATCGGGCGTAACCGCCACTGGCCCTATGTTGTAACCGTTATTTGTCAGGGCTGCGCAAGTAACTGTTGCAAAGTACTGACCAATCATATGAGAGACACGACCTGGAAAGGACAGACACGCCACTGCCTATCAAGAGACGTGACACAGTCTAACTGGTACAGTCTCGTCAGATAAGAAGCTTCCTGAGAACGTTGCGTTACTTAACAACGATCTGCTTTGTAGCGAGCTATCCCATAGCGAGCTGCCTTGTGGCGAGCTCCTAGATGTATCCCGAGGTGATTTCGCCTGAGGTCGCCTTTGGGACAGTCTTCTTGCCTAAGTATTGGAGCAAGCTGATTCTCTCACCTCGTGAGCTGGGATAGATTTGACTTGGAGTATTCCCTTTCCACATACCGGGGTCCTTGAGCTCACGCCGTAGCGAGTTCATTCCGTGGCGAGCTGTAATGTAGCAAGCTGTCCTACGAGGACTTTAACGAGCTCATTACTTAGTCGTACCCAAGCTGTCATGCTGAGTTGTTGCTTTCGTTGGGTCACGTCCAAGTGTCACCTTCTTATGAGGTCGGGTCAAATCACCCTCCATCAATTGCCCCCCACTCCTTGGGCTAAGGGTTCTACCCTAGCACAAGGAGTTCATGGAGTGTGACGGGTGGATTTAACCTAAAATTCAAACATGATTGACCGATCGCATTAAATACACACACGGATGTCAGGCGATTTTTGGACTTTTTGAATGCCAAAAAGCACGCCAAAATGGCTCTCACCTCCGGAAGTCGTGCAACCAGCATTACCTAAATTAAGGAAGACGTGCGGCCAATCACATTTCGATTTTAGAAGACGTGCGGTCAGCTTGACTGTGAATTGTTAGATTTTCCTTAATCTGAGCCATCGGTTTGTGGGCATAGTGACTATAAATAGGAGAGCCCCAGGCCTCATTTCCTTTACGCCAACTCGCCTTGCTTTTGGATTCTGAGGTCGCGCCTTCACCTAGTTGCTCGAGCTCTTCTCCTGTTCACACCGTCTTTTCGATTCAACTTTTTCCTGGTGAGTCTTATCGCTTTGTCAACAATGTTTGGGTACCCACACAATGTCTTTCCCCTGGGCGGTAACCAAGATGATGCCCTTCGAGCTCAGGGAGAGCTTGGGGGCAGTCTCCGGAGGCCGCCATCCAGGATTCGGGTGTTGACTTGGACCCCAAATTTTGAGAAGCGTTGCAATCCTGGGAAGCGGTTGGCTTCCATTGGTCAGACTACTTGACTAAGGACAAGCTCGTGCAGGCCATCCTGAGCCCTGGTAGGTTGCCTTTTAGGTCGCACAATGCCTTGTAATTTTTTTTTTTAGCTGGGCTAATGCCTGGTGATTTTTGGCAGCCAACATGTCTGGTGTAGATGCGCGCCGCCTTCTATCAAGTAGCCAAAAGCGTAGGGCAAAGAGGTCATGCCCTGAACAAGCTTCCACTTCCGGGAGTGTTGAGTTCAAGGCTGCTGATCCAGCCTTCGTTCCACCACCACATGAGGTCTCATCAATCCCGTTCGAGGGAGTAGCCACAGAAGGTGGCGCGGAAGAGTGTGAGGTCCCGGTGCAAGGGTAGTACCCTTCGTCTGAGCAGTCCCACCCCTTCGCCTTCCCGCGGTTCCCTACCAGAGAGTGAGAAAGCGTCGCCGACTTCACCGTGGCTTCGCGAAGGAGCCGGAAGGCGGTCACCCCGGAGGAGGTTACCAACTGGGTAGGAATGGACCCCAAGCAGCTCGCCAGGCTAGCCTTCGCTCACTGCATAGTGGTAAGTGGCTGCTTTTTTCTTCTTTTTCCTCCTTCACCTTCTTTTTTCTTTTTTTGACCTCGACCTTTTGTTGGCAGGTGAACTCCGCTATTCACGCCATGGTCCTCCAAACCAACATTCACCCCGACGACGCTCTTGTTCAGAGGTCAAGCGTGTAGAAGCTCTAGAGCGAGCTCGACCGGGCCCGAGGTGAAGTCCTTCAAGCTCGAAAGGGGAGCGAGACCCAGGAGCTGCTCATCCGGGATTAGGAAGCACAATTCGCCCGGCTATCCGAGGAGAGCGCTCGCTACCGGGAGGAGCCGTTGAGGGTGATAGTGGAGAGGGAGCTCTTTCGCCAGCAGGAGTCCACGCTTCAAGATCAGACTCGGAACTTTGACGCCATGGTGGAGGCTGAGTGAGCTAAGGCAGTGTTGAACTTCAAGGACTCCTAGGAGTACCACGACCTCCAGGTGGAGTACGGCTTGAGCTCCTACCGTTCTGGTTTCAAACTCTGCCACTGGCTGGTCCGGAAGAAGTTCTTTGGGCTCAACATTGAGGGCATAACGATGAAGGGCCTGGATCTAGAGATGATGGACATGGCAGAGGAGGAGGAGCCTGACTCTCCGGAGGATGATGAGGACGTGGAGGCGGCGTATCCTTGAGGTTGGTTGCTCTTGTTTTTCTTTCTTCTCAATGAATGAAGTGGTTATTCCCAAGTGTCTAAACTCGGTTTTAAATATCTCTTTTTTGATGAACTCTCTTGGGCAGTTGGGCCCGGTTTTTTTCTATTTTGATGAACTTCTTTCGGGCTATTAAGCCCGGTCTTTTGTTTTTAAGAGTTAGTAATGAAATGTTTTATCTTTTTCTGCTAAGTATCGTGTGCTCTTTACTTACTGCCGAAGCGATTTTATAACTCGAGCTATTAGAGCTGCATACCTGAAGTAAGGCCATTCGACAATTGTTATCTCGAACTGTTCCCCCCTTATTGGGTTCAACTAGTATACTGAGGCGAGCTACGCATCGTAGGGCTTATGCCTGAGCTGTCTATGCCTTTGGTATTAATACTTTGCCTTTGCTGGTGAAACGACTAGGTCTTATACAGTGCCGAGGTCTTAGTTAGCTCGACGTTTTAGCCCTTAGGCTGAGGGAGTGGTTTATAGTCCACTCTTAGAGTTCGCACATGCCATAGAGGCAACTGGGTCTTATCGCTCCGAGGTCTTCGTTAGCTCGGCATTTTGTCCCTTAGGCTCTGGGAGTGACTCGTGGTCTACTCTTAGAGTTCGACCATGCCATAGAGGCGACTGAGTCTTATTGCGCCGAGGTCTTCATTAGCTTGGCATTTTGGCCCTTAGGATCTGGGAGTGACTTGTAGTCTATTTAGTAATTTATAGGTAATATTGCCTTAAGTTGACAATATTCCATGCCCAATGTATTTGTTTCCCTTCTAGGGTTTCAAGCTCATATATTCCTTCCTCGAGCACCCACTTTACTCGGTAGGGTCCTTCCTAATTTGGCCCGAGCTTACCAACACCGGGCTCAGACACCATAACTTTATGGAGGACCAGGTCACCGGTGCGGAAGTTCCGCTTCTTGGCCCTGGCATTATAGTACTGAGCTATTCTTTGCTTGTAGGTCGTAGTCCTAATATATGTGATGAGAGTACAATTTATCACATTTTTATCCCCAAATATTTTGTCTTGCATACTTAATTACTACTTAATTGGACTCATATTTATTGTATTTCGGTTCAGGACATGAAAGAAGGCATCAGGAGCAAAGAAAGACAAATCGGATGATTTTTCATAGTTTCGGCACCGTTAAGTAATTTGGGCCTAACTCGCGTACCCAAACTCCGATTGGACTTATTCAAGACCCACTGGAAAGATAATATAAAAATCCACAATTTTTTGTTTTGGGCTTTTATAGATTCATTCTGAATCAAAGTCAAATCCGAGCCCGAAGTCAGGTAAAATTCGTAGGAAGGCCCAATCCACAACTGAAGCCCAACTTGCAGAAAAGCCTGGCAGCAACCCAATTCACAGAGGAGGTCTAATACGAATCCAAGAACAAGAAACTGAGAAGAGTCCTTCTACACCCAAATTCTTGATGTAATCTTAGAAAGATAAAGGGATTGAGTACACTAGATAAAGAGATAAGAGTAGGATTAGGCTAGGACTTTCTATTCTTGCAAGATAAACTTCAAGAGGAAGTAGGAGACCACCCCCTCCCCTTTAAGCTATATAAAGGGGGGGGGGGGGGAAGGACCAGCTTTAGGCATCACTCAATCTTTGGATTGAATCAAGAAGCAAAGGAGCAATCAATCAAGAAATGAGAAAACAAATCAAGAAACTTGGGGAAGGTGATCAAGAATTCAAGAGTTCTTTCTTTCCCTTTGTTTGCTTTAATTCTTTTATCATGAACTGATTTGTTTCTTGCTAAGGCTATGGAAAGCCTAACCAGGTTAATGAATATATTTTTATCTTTATGATTTATCAAAGATTGTGATTTCTATATAATCTATGAATTATTGTGCTTAATGCAATTAAGAGCTTGGCAACCTCTTAATTGATTTGGGTTATGCGAATGAATCGAGAGAGGAATTCACATAATCGACTGAATAGTTCATAGTGTGAATTGAATGGTATATAGAGATATATATACATGATTCATCTGAATTTAATGGTTTTCTTTGGATTTAATGCACTTCAATCTTGGGAGCTCTATTCAAGAGATCGAAGGGTTACCCGATGGAGGTAGTTTTAGTATATCTCGAGAGAGAATATTAAATAAAAGTGGAAAGACCTCAGCTTATGGGAATGACAAGTAATCTTAGTTAATCGAATCCATTAATATTCATTACATTGGTTAGGTGGACCAAAAGCCCTAGCGATTTCATCCATTGCATATTCGGTTAGTTATCACCCTTGCTTCTATTTTCTTTTTCTAGTTTTTATTTTTAGTAGTTCTTGCTCAAATCTGAATTTCGATTGTCCACATAATTAGGGAAGACTGTGGTTCTAATACTTATTTTGTTAAATCCCCACGGGAATGATATTTTTATACTACTTGATAACTAGTACACTTGCTAGGGTTATATTTATAATTATCAATATGCGAGGTCCCGTACTTCGTCAAGTAGGTTGATGTTGGTGCGTAGTTCATCTTCATTTGCCTTGCCATCATACGCTTCTAGTCATAGCAAGGGAACCTCGATTTCACCTGGGTGACTGCTTCAATGCCGTAGGTAAGGTTGAAGGGGGTCTCGCCTGTAGCGGTCTTCACTGTGGTCTGATAAGCCCATAGAACACTGGGTAGCTCGTCTGCCCATAGTCTTTTAGCTCGGTCCAAGCGTGCCTTCAGTCCGTGGAGGATAGGTCTTTTCATGACTTCTGCTTGGCCGTTTGCTTAAGGGTGTGTGATTAAGGTAAAGTTCTGTCGAATTCTCATGTCTTGGCACCAGTTCTAGAATTTAATGTCCTCGAATTGCTTACCGTTGTCAGAGATCAGTACCCGAGGTAACCCAAAGTGGCACACTATACTTTTCCAAAAGAAGTTCTATATGTTCCGATCTATGATTGTTACGAGAGGTTTGGCTTCTACCCACTTAGTGAAATAATCAACTACTACCACTAAGAACCTCCTCTACCCTGTCGCTGGTGGAAATGGTCCGAGTATATCGATCCCCCACTGTGTGAAAGGCCATGGGCTGGTGAGATAATTCAGGTCAGCGGTAGGTTGATAGTGGATATTGGCATGCCTTTGGCACTTGTCACACTTTCTAATGAGTTCGAGCGCATCTGCTTTCATTGTTGGCTAGTAGTACCCCTGTTGTAGCGCTTTTTGGGCGAGGGCTCTGCCCCCCAAGTGTTTGCCGCATAGGCCCTCATGAGTGTTGCAGAGAACGAGCTCGGCTTCAGAAAATCACAAGCAGCACAGGTAGGGGAGCGTGTAAGATCTTTAGTACAATCGTTCATCTATTATGACGTATTTGGCCACCTGATGCTCTATCCTTCTAGCGGCATTGCGATCTGCAGGGAGGGTCCCATGTAGCAAGAAGCTCATGAGCGGATCAATCCAGCTCGGCTCTGCTTGAACGATAGGTGCGACCTCCTCTGCCCCCCAAGAATGCTAGGGCGAGGCATGTTCTCTATGTACACGGTTCTCATGGTATTATCACTAGTGTTGGCTAACCGGGATAGGGCGTCGGCCTCAGCATTCTCCAATCTTGGGATTTGCTTGATGAAGTGTGACTGGAAGTTGAGCAGAGCCTCTTTTACTTTGGCTAAGTAGGTGATCATGGTTGGTTTGCGAGCTTCTTATTCGCTTGTGAATTGATTGACCACGGGCTCAGAATCACTATAGATGACGATATGCTTGGCTTTCACTTCCTCGGCTAGAGCCAACTCGGCTATTAACGCCTCGTACTCTGCTTCATTGTTGGATGCCACGAACTCGAAGTGTAGTGCGTACTCCAGTTTTTGGCCGCTTGGGCTGTACAAAACGATTTCGGCTCCGTTGCCCTGCTGGTTTGACGAGCCATCTACGTGAAGGATCCAAGGCTCTTCATCCCAGTTCACTCTTGGTCTAACTAGGAGAGATACCGCACTGGTTGCTAACTCACAGTGCTCGAGCTCAACCGGCCTGGGAACTTCGGGCTCACCCGAGTTGGGGGCCTCGTGCTCGACCGGCCTGGGGACTTCGGAGCCTAAAGTGCATTCCACGATGAAGTCTGCTAGGGCTTGGGCCTTGGTAGCAGTTCACGGCTTGTATTGGAGGTTGCACTCGCTAAGCTCAATGGCCCACTTCGTCAGTCTACCGGAGACTTCGGGCTTGAGAAGAACTTGCCTCAGAGGTTTGTTGGTGAGGACGATGACAGTGTGAGATAGGAAGTACGAACAAAGCTTCCGGGCTACAATAAATAGTGCATAAGCCAACTTTTCTATCTCTGGATATCTCGTCTCTTCTCCCTGCAACACTTTATTAACATAGTAGATAGGTTGTTGGATTTGATCTACCTCTTTTATCAGTATCGGGCTGACCACCTTGTCACTTGCCAAGAGGTACAACTCTAAAATATCGCCTTCCTTGGGCCAAGTTAAGACCGGTATAATAGCAAGGTGCTTTTTGAGCTCGTCGACGCGAGGTGGCACTCTTCGGTCCATTCAAAACCTTTGCTTTTAATTGCCTTAAAGAAAGGCAGGCAGCAGTCTGCCAACTTGGACATGAAGCGGCTTAGAGCATCTATTCGGCCATTTGGCCTCTGAACCTTCTTCAGTTTTCGAGGTGTCTCAAGTCTAGGATGGCCTTTATTTTATCCGGGTTGGCCTCAATGCCGCACCGGTTAACGATGTACCCCAGGAATTTACCCGAGATGACACCGAAGACACACTTATTGGGGTTCAATTTCATATTAAATTTATGCAAATTTTCAAAAACTGAATGCAAGTCTTGTATTAAATCATGCGAAAATTGGGTTTTGACCATGTCATCTATATAACATTCTATTTTTCTGCCAATCAATGGCTCAAATAATTTATTTACAAGTCTCTGAAAGGTTGCCATGGCATTCTTTAGCCCAAAGGGCATGACCTTGTAACAGTACATGCCGAGCTCGGTTATGAAGGCAGTCTTTTCTTCATCAGCTAGGTCCATCCTGATCTAGTTGTAACCAAATAGGCGTCTAAGAAGCTCAGCAACTCATGCCCTGAGGTTACGTCCTCCAGACAGTCAATCCTGGGGATTGGGAAACAGTCCTTTGGGCAAGCTCGGTTCAGGTCGGTGTAGTCGATGCACATGCGCCAATTGTCGTTAGCCATTTTTACTAGAACGGGGTTGGCTATCCAACTCGGGTAATGAAATTCCCTGATAAAGTTGGTTGCGAGGAGCTTCCTGACCTCGTCGTCGACTGTCCTCCATCGCTCTGGGGCTAAGTTGTGTTTCTTTTGTCTAACGGGCCAAACTATAGGATCGATATTAAGCTTGTGAGTTATGATTTTAGGGTCTATGCCAGGCATCTCTACTGCGAACCATGCAAAAACATATAAATTTTCAAGTAAGAAGCATACCAATTGAGATTGCAGGGGCTCCTCAATGGAAGAGCCGATCTGAAGTGTCCGAGTTGGGTCCTCAGTCGATGCCGGGATGGAGACAATCTCTTATGTGGGTGCAGCTCGCTCTTCGCATTGCTCCGTAGGTCACTCCAGCTCGAGGTCGTCGGCCACCTTAGGTTTCTTTTTGAGGGCGGCGACATAGCACTTGCGAGACTCAAGCTGGTCACCTCGTGCTAACCCAATTCCGAAGTCCGTGGGGAAATTCGTTGCCAAATAGTAAATGGAGACCACTGCATGTAGGGCATGGGTGATCAGCTGACCTACTATGGCATTGTACGAGGAGGGGGTTGCGACCACTAAGAAGTCATGGTTGAGCCTCACAATGCTAGGCCAGGTGCCGATTTCAACAGGTACTGTAATCCTTCCCAGGGGCCTGGCTTCCTCTCCGCTGAAGCCTACCAAGGGAGTATTTGTAGGCTTTAGGTCGCTTTCTTGGAGCTGGAGCTGGTCGAATGCTGCTTTGAAAAGGATATCCGCCGAGATGCCCGGGTCGACGAGGACACGCCTGACTTCAAAGTCATTAATCTTTATCTTTATGACGAGCACGTCATCATGGGGGTAGTCGACCCGGCGCACGTCATCCTCTGTGAAGAAGATCAGATCTTCCGTCCATGGCCGCTTCGCGGGATTTTGTTCTTCCCTAGCGACCTCGCGAGATGATGTCCGAGCTACAGCTAAGGTACAACCCGCGATAATCGATCCTCCAATGATCACATGGATAGTCCCCCGAACTGGTCTCTCTTCTGGGGGCTGCCTCTGTGGTTGCTCTGCCTGCCTGTTGGATTGAGAAGCATCTCTACTCTGCTCCCCCTTCCGACCTTCTTTATTATTATTATTTTGTACAAAGTTTCTCAAGTACCCGCAACGGATGAACTCCTCTATCTCGTCGCAGAGGTTTTTACAATTTTTAGCGCTATGACCGTTGTCTTTATGAAAATTACAATACAAATTTTTATTTCTTACACTAGGGTATGCCTTTAGCTGAGGTGGATACTTCACATACGAGGCGTCCTTGATCACCATAAGGATCGCGGCCCACTTCGCGTTCAGGGGCGTGTAGTCCATTCTTTCGACTGCTGGAGCTCAGAAAGGCTGACTTGGCCTTGCCCCCCGAGCTTGGTCCTTCTTCTTCTTGCTATCACCCTAAGTTGAGGGCTTTATTTCCCTTTTTCTTTTCTCGAGGGCCTATTCACCTTTCTGGTTGATCTCCTCCTCTGTCCCTATAAACTGACCTGCGAGCTTGAGGAACTTACCCTAAGTTGAGGGCTATGTTTCCCTTTTTCTTTTCTCGAGGGCCTGTTCACATTTCTGGTTGATCTCCTCCTCTGTCCTTATAAATTGACATGCGAGCTTGAGGAACTTGGTCACAGTCTTTGGCTGATTAACAACCACTTGCCACTTGAATTCTTTGTGGGTAATGCCTCACTTGGCCGTGGTGAGCCGAACTGCGGGGTCCAGGTCGGGTATTTGCAAACAAGCATCATTGAACCACTTGATATAACTCCAAATGGACTCCCCTTCCTTCTGGACTATGCCAAGGAGGCTCTCCTGAGTTCTTGGGCACCTCTTGCTGGTGAGAAAATGGGAAGTGAAGACTTGCACGAAATGCGCCCAGCTTCTTATTGATCCGGGCGCAAGATTCCGGTACCATGTGTGGGCTACTCCTTTGAAGGTGGTGGAGAAAGCCATGCACATACAGGATTCACTGGCCCTTTCCAGGTGCATCTAGGACTAGAAGGCATCAATGTGGTCAGTCGGATCGAATGATCCGTCATACTTGTCCAGGGGAGGAAGCTTGAAGTCCTTTGGCATAGGGACCGCAAGAAGTTCTAGTGATAGAGGGGAAGAAACTGAAAGGAGAGGAGTAGTTTTTACTTCATTTGAGCTTACCTCCTCCTTACCCTTGAGCTCGGGCAGGACGCGGGTGTTGTTTGCTTCATCGGCTTGGCATTGGTGCTACTTGCTTCAATATTATCGAGCTCAATGGGCTCGGATTGTTGATGATAGCTGTGAGTCGAAGGGCCCTACCTGTAGTTTGTGACTAGAACCTCAAACTGGTTTTCTATGAGCGGGAGCTCGAACTGAGAGTGCTGAGGCGATGCGGGCTTGACCAGCTGGGAGGCCCCCGACTTGCCTATAGGCTGCGAGGTGGGGGTGATTGGTTCCTCCCTTCTGCCGTGGGATGAGGCTTGGCTCTTGGAAGGATTCTGGGTTTGGGAGGTCTCTCCCTGGCGAGGACATTCGCTCCGACGGGAGGGCTTGGCTTGCTTCGTGGCCAGATGCCAAGGAGGAAGCGGTTGTTGGGCCTGAGCCAGTGAAGGGAACTACTGTTGGTATTGATACTGAGAAACTTGATGCAACACTTGCTGCTGGTAGAGTTGAAGCTGCTGGAACTGTTGCATTTGAGCTTGCATTGCTCACATGCACTACACCAGGTCTTCGAGCTGATTTTGGTTGCTCATTGGGGGAACAACAGAAGGTTCAGTAAAGGTTGCTCCAACCGTGGAAGGGAGCAGAGCTTTCATAGGTGCCGTTGTCAAAGGCACATTCAGGCTGGGAATTTTGTCCACAAAGAGGGGGACGGTGAACTATCCGATGCAGACAGTGGGGAGCTGAGGTTGTTCCCTAGAAGCGTTCTGGTCGGCACCACGTCCAGCATTGCTAGAGGAAGCCATGAATGTTGAGTTCTTAGAGAAAGTTGCATAGACTATAGGAAGGCTTTTTGAAGCATTCCCACAGACGGCGCCAAATGATGCAGCGCGATCCGGACACTCCTAGCTGTGGGACGTCTGCATCCTAGCTGGCGACGGATGGTACCTAAGAGGAGGAAGATGAAGGATTCTTGGGGAGCTCGCCTGGTGGGAATACTCCAATGCTTAAGTTAGAACACTTGAGAGAGCTCTAAAGAGTGCAGATAGCACTAGATTAGTTAAATTCAAGATACCTTCGACCCTTCAACCCTGGGGCCTTTAAATGCAGATGTTCTTGTCAAATCGGGCGTAACAGCCACTGGCCCTCTGTCGCAACTGTTATTTGTCAGGGCTGCGCAGGTAACTGTTGCAGAGTACTGACCAATCGGATGAAAGACACGACCCAAAAAGACGTGGGTGCAGTCTGCGTATTCAAGCGTATTCAAAGCATATTCATATTTGACTATGCAATTCCTATGTACACCATTATAATATGCAATTCCTATGTATTTATACATTAATTATGGTTATTTTGACCTATAATGTTATTAATGTAATTGTGGAATATATATTCATTTCCTAGCGTAATCAAGCATTTTCATACTTTTTCGTCTATCCCGTGCGTTTCCAAAGCGTATTCATATCTGAGTGGCCTGATACTATACTCAATATCGAGACTTTAATCATTGGTTATTAGCTTATGTTAGTTGGTAGTTGAACGGACAAAAAATATCCATCAAAGTTGATTGGTGAACATATCTATACTATCTATAAAAGTGTGAATAGACGTCCCTAGCTTTTATAATGTTCACTAGACAATAAATGCTCCCTTTTAAAGTTTGAATTGGAAAACAAGCAAAGACAAAATTATTATTTTACATATTCATTTAGTGCTTATTTGACAAAAAAACACAAAAAAGTACTTCTTTTGTTCAATAATTGGAAAATAAGCTGAAGCAAAAATGTCATTTTACATTTTTCATTTAATGTTTATCTATACTATACTATAATTAATAATGCAGATAATGGTGTGGAACTTTTGTTTGAATAAATTACCCCATCTTTTGAATTTAATCCTTCTCCAATTTTAACAACGGAAATATAATTTGAAAACCACTTTTCTCTTCATTCAAATCCCTCTCATTAAGTCTCATATTTAAAGTATTAATTCCCATTCACATTTATTGAACCATGTTCTTGACTAGAATGTCCATATTTTTGAATTTGGTCTTTCTCTAATTGTGAGGGTACAAAATGTAATTTGAACTACTACATTTTTACTCATTCAATTCCCTCCCATTAAGTCTTATGTTATGGTATTCATTCCTGATGGTGCGCAATCTGGAATCTCCTAGCTGGAATGTTACCTAGATGCTGACCGTTTAGCGAGCTGGTTCAAATTGCAACAAAGTGGATTAGAGAACCTGTGGTGGCTAACCTGGCGAGGTCGCTCCAATGCTTAAGTTAGTATTGTGTTCTGGTAGCGAGCTAGAAGCTTGAATGCAAGTAAGCTAGTGAGCAAGTAACCGTGCGTACTTGGGTCAGAGGGGTTGATGCCCTTATATAGCTGGGCTTCCGTGAGCCTCATGAAACCTCTCCGAGATCCTCAGTCCGAGCAATAGGAGTGTATTCAGCTCTAGAAGGTGGGTAACATGTTGGCTAATAAGCGTCATCGTGTCCACTTGAAACGGGTGGGATGAGGATAAAACCTATGGTTGTGCGGCATGATCTCGAAAGGCTTGGAGACAGCTGGCCAGCTTTTAGAATCTACTATGTGTTACCTCGAAAATATGGTCATCCGAGATACCCTACCCTCGGAGCAATCCGAGGTGACTAGGACACCCGAGGTGATCGATCTGCCGAGGCGGTCAGAAGCGTTGAGTGCAACCGATTTTCCTGGGAGCCATTAGATTATGTTGATCTTGCCCGTCCAAAATCAACTACAGTGGCTATAAATAGGGGCTCTAGGGTCCCCATTTTCTTCACTGTGATTTATGCATTCATGGTTTGAGCTTGCGCGTTTGCTTCCAAGACGGTGTCACCTGTCCTTGTCTTTGAAATTGTCTCCTCCTCTCTCCGGTCTAGGTAAGTCTCCTTCATTCCTAACTTTTTTTCCTTCAATTACAATATCAAGTATTAGCACTGGTAGTTTACTAGATGCTAGTAGTGAGTCAACTGGGACTGAGGTGGACTCCTCGGGCCAAAAGGTAGAGCCTGGTCCTGTCGAGGTGGGCACCTAAACACATGGTTCTGAGCCTAGTTCATTCGAGGTGAACTCCCAATCAAAGGAGCAGGAGGACTCCGGAAAGGAAGCCTCAAGCTCCCGTAGTTCTCGAAGGCCGGGGCCAGACTGCTTTGGTCCTTTCGTGATGACTGCAAAGGGACTCCAAACAATAGATGAGCATTATAAATTTCTTGAGAACCATGGCTGGAGTATCCCCTAAGAAGGGCATCCCTGGGATCATGATCCCGACGAAGTCGTAGTGTTCGAAGTGCAGCTGACAGCCGGGCTGGGCTTCCCATTCCACCCGTTCATTGTAGAGATCCTCAAGTTTTTTAATATAACCATAGGCCAACTCCACCCAAACTCAGTTCACTCTATAGTAGGCACCATTTCCCTGTTTCATCACTTCGGCAGACCTTTGACCATGGATACTTTTAGCTCGATCTGTTCTATCAAGAAAAACTCTGCCAATCCACCTTCTTCTGAATATCATAGTTACTACCTGACCCCTCATCCTATATACATGATCTTGTATGGTTTTCCCAACAAAGTCCTAGCCTGGAAGAGGTGCTATTTCATTGTTATTGTAGCTGGGGGTGGCCATTTCCGATGCACTGGAGAACGACCATCAGTGACCCCAACATTAAGCTAGATAAGGACATGAAGGAACAGATCCGCGCCTAGGAAAAGCTCAGGTTGGAGTTGGACATCTTCCTGGCCGAGGAGAAGTTAGTTAATGCAAGGCTGAGTCCAGGTAGGTCTCCACTTCGGTTTCACTCACATAGATCTTTCCCACCAGCTTCTTTGCTAAGTCAGTGTTTTTGTTACATGTACCATGGTGGATATCCTTGTCTCCAAACTTTTCTTTAACATGAAAAGGAAGAAGAAAATGAAGGCATCTCGCGTGATCCCCTAGCCGCTGAGCTTATCACTACTTCCACCGTCCTTGTTTCCTCGAGAAGGAAGGAAGACGCCCTTGTAATCAACTTGGTTCAGGATGACCAAGGAGCCAGGTTGCCAACTCGCAAGCCCGAGGTGGCCCAAGAGTTAGAGCCCCAGCCTTTCCAACCCGAGGTCGCCACTTCTGATACAATTCCCAAGGAGGGCCAGAGCATCTTTGATACCCGGGTTGCCACTCTCAAAAGCAAGGAAGATGTTTTTCCTGTCGAGGTTTCTAAGTATGACGGGATGTCATGCTCCAAGCTCATTTCCATGGCATGGGGTCATCTGATGGTGGTAGATTTTTTATTTCACTTCTTTGTCCTTTGTGTTTTTCCTGCCTTGTTGATCGACGCAATTCTCTTGTAGATGAGCTTGATGATTCACTCGTTGGTGGAGCAGTTTGACCGTCAGATGGGGCTGTTACAAATCTTAGAGTTGAAGGCCAAGGTTCTAGTTACCAAATCTAAAGCGATGGAGTGCCAGGCCAAAACACTAAAGGCTGTGGAGCTAGCGAAGAAGCAGAAGGATGAGCACATTCGCGAATTGGTGAAGGAGGTCGAAGAGAAGAAGGCTCTCCTTGCTGATCACGAGGCTATCTTCTTCCAAGAGCTAAAGGAGGCTGGCGCTCATGCTACTCAAACTTATAAAACTTCTTCAAAGTTTGACAACTTTGTAAACGAGATAGCCACCTCGGCATTCTACAAAGGCTTCAAAGTTTGACGCTGGTTGGAAAGGCGTGCATTTCCTCAACTCGATCTTCAACCATTCACAACCATTGGGATTTCTACAAAGACTATAATCTAGGCAGCGGGTGAAGATCCATATTCCAAGGATGATGGGAATGATGACGTTGGTTTGGAAGCCGGAGAGAAGTCGGGGAACCCTGATGTAGCAATTGATGAGGTCATGGAGACTGATGAGGTTGCTACTACGAGCATATCCATGAAGGTGGACCTGACAAAAGATACCAAACTCGCTAGAGGAGGTCATGGGGAACTCCGATGTAGCAATTGACTTTTGCCTCTTTTCTTGGACCTCTTGTACACATGTAATGCCCCGAGCCTCTGAGCTCAGATAAGTAGTTGCCTATTTTTCTTCTTCCTTTTTTTTATTGGGATGTACTGCACCCTCTTTTGTAATGAAACATGTAAACACCTTTTGCTTTCTGTCTTGCGTTCAATCGTAAAAAAATTTTCTAAGTATAGATTACCTCAAGGTGCTAAGCCAATGAGCTAGGCATAAGTAGGAATAATTCGAAGTTAATGTAAGCCGAGGTGCGCCGACACTGTAGGGTATGTGCCTGATCTGTCTGCATACAGAAGAGGCTTCTTGCCCATGCCAAGAAGGCGATTGGATCTTATGTTGCCCATGCCGAGGAGGTGACTGGGTCTTATGTGGTGCCGAGGCCTTTTGTCAACTTGGCTCCATAGCCCTTAGGCTGTGGGAGCGACTCTCAGTCAACTCTCTGATTTGTGCTTCAACCAGCTTGGTGGTCTTCTTGACATAGAAAATTTTGGCGGATGTCTAACTCTTGAGCTCACAGGTAGTACTTCTTCAAGTTGTCAACATTCCATGCTCGGGGTACCTGCTTTCCTTCCATCGTCTCTAGCTTGTACGTGCCTTCTCCAAACACACACCTCGCCCTGTATGGACCCACCTAGTTCGAGCCAAACTTACCTACACCGGGCTCAGGTACCATCACCTTATGGAAAACCATGTCACTAACTCGGAACTGCCATCTTTTGACCCGGGCATTAAAGTACCGAGCTACGTAGTCCAAATTTAGGTCAGGTTGCGTACTTTTTCAATCGGGTCCAAGTTTGTTCGGAGCTCGACATCATTTGCGTCCTTGTCATTCGCATCAAGCCTCAGAGTTGGTACTTCAATCTCGGCAGGGATTACAACCTTCGTTCTGTATGTCAAGTTGAAAGGCGTTTCCCCGGTTGCAGTCTTGATGGTTGTTTGGTAGGCTCAGAGGACACTGGGTAGGTCATCCACCCATAACCCCTTAGCTCGTGGTAAGTAAGCTTTTAGTCCTTGGAGGATTGCCCTGTTAGTCACTCGGCTTGTCTGTTCGCTTGAGGGTGTGCAAACGAAGTGAAATTCTATTGGATCCCCATCTCGGCGCACCAATTTTGGAACTTGCTATTTTCAAACTGCTTCTCATTTTCTGATATCAGCACCTTGCATAGTCCGAAGTGCCACACTATGATCTTGTAGAAGAAGTTCTACATGCTCCGGGCTGTAATTGTTACCAGCGGCTCAGCCTCCACCCACTTCGTAAGATAGTCAACTGCCATGACGAAGAATCTTCTCTGCTCGGTTGCTAGTGGGAATGGTCCGAGGATGTCTATACCCCACTACACAAAAGGCCACGGGCTAATCAGGTACTTCAGATTGGTAGCAGGTTGATGAAGGATGTCGGCGTGCCTCTAAAAGTTGTCATATTTCTTGACGAGCTCGTGTGCACATGCCCTTATAGTGGGCCAATAGCACCATTGTCTTAATGCTTTTTGGGCTAGCGCCCTGCCCCCAAGTGTCCTCCGCATAGTCCTTCGTAGATGTCATGAAGTACCCGATCTGCTTCTGAAGGCCGCAGGCAACGTAGGTAGGGGAGCGTGAAGGACCTTCTATACAACCACTCATCGATAACAACGTACCGAGCTGACTGACGCTCTACCCTCCGGGCTGCATTGCATTCTATTGGTAGGATCCCATGGAGCAGATAATCGATAAGCGGATTAATCCAACTCGGTTCCTCTTGCAACATGGGAGTGACCTCTTCTCCCCCCCCCCCCCCCCCCGAGAATGTTGGGTCGAGGCAGGTCTTCTATGTACACCATTCGCATCGTGTTGTCACTAGTGCTCGCCAACTGCGATAGGGCTTCGGCCTTAGCATTCTCAGATCTTGGTATCTGTCGGATGAACCAAGAGAGGAAGGTCGGCAAGAGCTCTCTTACTTTAGCTAGATAGGCTGCCATAGTCGGGTCTTGAGCTTCGTGGTCACCGTTGACTTGGTACACCACCAACTAGGAATTGCAACACACTATGAGGTGCTTCACGCTGATTTCCTTCTTTAGACTTAGCCTGACAATCAATGCCTCATACTCTGCCTCTTTTTTCGATGCCTCAAATCCGAATCGGAGAGCATACTCCAGCTTTACCTTGCTTGGCCCGTACAGTATTAGTCCAGCACCGCTTTCTTGCTGATTAGATGAGCCGCCTACGTATAGGATCTAGGGCTCCTCATTCAAGGTCGGTCCTACTCTTACCGGGACCGGTGCCACGCTAGTTGACGCCTCCGACATGCTAGCAGACTCAATCAATTCAAGGGCCGACATGCTGAACATACATCCTACCATGAAATCTGCCAAGACTTGGGCTTTGATCGCTGGACACAGCTCAAATCGGATGTCGTACTCGCTCAGCTTGATGGCCCATTTCATCAATCTACTAGAAACCTCTGGATTCAATAGAACGTGCTCCAAAGGCTTGTTGGTGAGTACGATAATCGTGTGGGCTTTGGAAGTATGGACGTAATTTTTGAGTTGCTTCTACCTGCGCATAGACTAGCTTTTCAATGTCAGGGTATCTAGTCTCTGCAGCCTACAAGACTTTACTTACATAGTAGACAGGCCGTTGAACCCGGTCTACTTCTCTGATTATTACCGATCTGACCACCTCATCACTCGTAGAGATGTACAACTTCAGCTCATCGCCTTCCTCAAGTTGGGTCAAAACGGTACTTAAGTATTTTTTCATCTCATCGAATGCAAGCTGGCACTCTTTGGTCCATACAAAGTCTTCATTCTTCTTTATTGCCTTAAAGAAAGGTAGGCGCCGACCCGCCGATTTAGGCATAAACTAGTTTGGGCGACTACCTGGCCAGTTAGCCTTTGAACTTTATCTTTTGGGGTGGTCTCATATCTAATATGGCCTTTATTTTATCTGGGTTGGCCTCGATGCCACGTCGATTTACTATGTAGCCGAGGAACTTGCCCGACGTGACCCCAAAGACACACTTGTTCAAGTTGAGCTTCGTGTTAAATTTTCTTTGTATTTGAAAAAAACAAATTAGATCGTCAATTAAAGAGTTCAAAAACTGGGTCTTCACGACCAAGTCATCAACATAGCACTCTAGTTTATTTCCATTCAGAGGTTCAAAAACTTAATTTATAAGTCGCTGGAAAGTTACTCCAACGTTTTTCAATCGGAAGGGCATTATAGCAGTATAGCCCCACTTCGATTACAAAAACAGTCTTGTCCTAGTCAACTATGTCCATCCTAATTTGGTTGTAGCCGTAGTAGGTGTCCATGAAGCTCAGCAGCTCGTGCCCTAAGGTCACGTCTACCAGGCAGTCTATTCTAGGGAGGGGGACGTTGTCCTTCGAGCAGGCTCTATTGCGGTTGGTGTAGTCAATGCACATGCACCACTTTCTGTTGTCCTTCTTCACCAGCACGTGGTTGACCACCCAGCTCGGGTATTGGACCTCCTTAACGAAGTCTACTGTGAGGAGTTATCTGACCTCCTCATCAACTACCCTCCACCGCTCTGGGGGGAAGTTTCATTTCCTTTGTTTAATTGGCCTAACTAAGGGGTCCACCTTAAGTTTATAAATAATTATACTAGGTTAATACCGAGCATTTCTACCACAGACCAAGCAAAAACATCTAAGTTACTGAGTAGAAAACTTACTAGTTGCGACCGAAGAGGTTCACCCAGTAGAGCGCCAGTTTGGAGGGTTTTCATCGACTCAGATTTGGAAACCGATATGTGGACTATTTCCTCCATTGGGGCAGCTTGCTCCTCTGTGTGCTCGGGTGGAGGCTCTAGTTTGACTTCACCTACCAACTTTGCCTTGCATTTCAATGCTTCCACGTAGCACTTGTGTGATTCCAGCTGGTCACCTCGTACTACCCCCACCTCGTTGCTCATCGGGAACTTCATCAACAGGTAATAGGTGGACACTACTGCTCACAAGGCATGCAGAATGAGCCGACCTAGAATTGCGCTGTAGGGGGACGGAGTCACGACCACTAGGAATGTGTGCTTGAAGCACACCGAGTTAGGCCATGTTCCTACTACGACTGGTATTGTCACTCGGCCGAGGGGCCTGACTACTTCGCCACTGAATCCCCCCTAGGGTGAATTTGCTAGCTTCATGTCACTTCACTGTAGCTACAACTTGTCGAAGGCTTCTAGGAATATGATGTCCGCTGAACTCCTTGAGTCTACCAGGACCCGCTTTACCTTGAAGTCATTGATCACAAGCTTGACAACGAGGGCATCATCATGCGGGTATTGTATCCCATGTGGATTGTCATCAATGAAGTAAATGGGCTCTTCTACTTGAAGTCACTTTGGTGGGTTCTCTGCTTCTTGCTCGAACTCCCGAACTGAAGTCTTTCATGCTATTGTAGTGCACCCTACAACAATGGACCCACCAGTGGTCATGTTAATCACCCCGTTGATAAGCCTGTCCTCAGGTGGTTGTAGTTGCTGAGGTGGCTGGTCGTTCCTTTTGCTTGTCTCCAGAGCTTCTCTTCTTTAGTTGGCCTAGCGGTTTGCCGACTCCCTACCTTCATGTTGGATATACCTCTTCAAGTATCCACGATGGATCAGCTCTTCAATCTTGTCGCGAAGGTTCTGACAATTCTCAGTGTTGTGCCCGATGTCAAGGAACTTCTCGATTGTCTTCAGACGATGTACTCCGAGGTACCATGCGAACTCAGTGTGCTTAACTCTTTTTTGCGCCGTAGTGAGGTGCACGACTAGATCGAGATCTGGTATCTACAAACACTCCCCATTGAAGTGCTTGATGTAGCTTTGGATTGATTCATTCTCCCTTTGGACCATATTCAAAAGGTTGTCTTGTGATTTTGGAAACTTCTTACTAGTGACAAAGTGGACAGTGAACATGTTAGCGAACTGAGCCCAACTCTTGATCGAGCCTGGAGTGATGTTCCTGTACCACTGCCTAGCTAATGCTTTGAAAGTGGTAGAAAAGGCCTTGCACATGCACGCGTCATCTGCTCCAGCAGGGTGCATTTGAGGCTAAAATGCATCGACATGGTCATTAGGGTCAAACTTTCCATCATATGTCTCTAGTGTAGGCATCTTGAAATCTTTTGGCCTCGGGGCCACTAGTATCTCGGGTGACAGGGGGAGGGCCGACTTGACAATGCAGGAGCCTGTTGTATAGCTACCAAGCTCACTTCCTCCCTCACTTTACTCGGTTCTAGTGTTTGACTGCTTCTTCGTGGTGGGCTATTCCTGGCTGATGATTCAAACATCTTGCAACGTTGTTGCTTCTTTGCTGCCTCCACATCGGTATTATTGACCTCGGTGTTGTTCGGTATTTCAACTCGGGTTTGTTCCCACTCCTGAACATTGTAACGAGGTGGGAGTGGGTTCCTACTTACGGCGTTTTGTTAGTCGCAAACTTGATGCTGGTTGTTACGGGGGGCAGAGGGGTCTCGTCATGAGCTCACGCTTCTTGCCCTGAGCTGGCAGTCGCCAACTTGCCACTCGTGATTCTCAAGCCGCGAGTGCTATTATTGATCGGTCCTCGTGAGATGACTGACTTCGGGCCTATCTTTTGGGTTTCCTCTCTTAAAAGGTGGGGGTGTATGCTGATCGTCAACTCTGCCCCAAAGTGGGGTCCGGTCCTGGGGAGGGATTGGGACCTTGGGTTTCCCACATTCCGAGGAGGAGATCGACGCACACCTTGTTGCTACTGCTAATTATAGGCCCGCTGCTGGTTTTGGTTCTGACCCTGGTGCTGATTCTGATGTAAAAATAGTACTACTGGAACTATTGGAATTGGTGCATTTGTTGCACCTGCACCTGCATGGCTCAAACACTTTGGACCAGCTTGTCAAACTGTTGCTGCCCGATCCTAGGAGGAACCACAGAGGGCTCCAGCACGGAGAAGGTAGCGCTTACCTGGGGTAGCGGGACGTTCAACGGATGTGTTCGATACTAAGTCTGCTATGTTGATATGGTAGGGATCCCCGAGACAGTGAAGGGGATGGTGAATTGGCCGATGTAGACCGTGGGGAACTCCTGGCTAGCCGCAATATGTTCCTATCCCCCAGAGACGGTCATCTCGACGCTCTTCACGATGTTGCTTGTAGAAGTCATTAAGTGAGTAAAATAGTAAGGTATGAAGATTAGCTTTTCGATCATTTCCCACTGACGGTGCCAATTGATGGTGCGCGATCTGTAAGCTCCAAGCTAGAAGGTTACTTGGATGTTGGCCACTTAGCGAGCTGGTTCAAACTACAAGAAACGAACCAAAGAACTTGGGGTGGCTAACCCGGCAAGTTCGCTCCCATGCTTTAAGTTAGTATTGTGTTGCGAGCTAAAATCTTGAATGCAAGTAAGCTAGTAAGCAAGTAATCCATGTACCTGGGTCAGAGGGGCTGACGCCCTTGTATAACTGGGCTGCCATGAACCTCATGAAACCTCTTCAAGATCCTTGGGTCGAGTAGTAGGAGTCTGTTCCACTCTAGAAGGTGGGTAACGTCTTGGTTGATAAGCCTCATCATGTCCACCCGAATCGGATGGGATGAGGATAAGACCTACGGTTGCGCGGCATGATCTCGAAAGGCTCGAAGACAACTGGCAAGCTTCTAGAATCTGTTACGTGTCACCTCGGCAAATATGGTCATCCGAGATACCCTGCCCTTGGAACAATCCGAGGTGATTGGGACACTTGAGGTGACTGATCCACCGAGGTTGTCGGAAGTGCTGAGTCATCATTTGGCTGGCAAGTCACGTCCACGTGTCCTTTGTTTATCAGGTCAGGCCAAATCACCCCTCATCAATTCCCATTCTTTTTTTTTTAAATATTATTTTCATAAAATAAAAACAAACAAATCATATTAATTAGATCTACACCCAATACTTTTAATGATACAAAATACATGTTTTTTGTTTAAATTTACACAAAAAATGAACCATTTTTCCATCATGTGGCAAGTAAGCAATTCAACCATTTGTGTTAAGTGGGATAATCCATGATGTCATAAGTAAATAAAATGTTTTTAAATATAAATAAATAACCAATATAGAAAAATTGGAAACATCTCTAATGTTATATGTATTAAAGAAAAATATGTGTGCTAAATAATAATTATTCTTATCAATGTTGGAATGAAATATAAATTTAAAACCAATCCAACAACTAAAAAAATATCTTTGTGGTGGCAAGTCAACAATTCAATCTTTTGAGTTAAATGTGTAATAATACAAAAATTTTGTAAATAACATTTAGGCACCTATATAGTATTTTATATTAATTATTTTAAATAAAAATAAATGTGATAAATAATAATTACTTTATTGATGTTGAAAATAAAATATAAAATTTAAGACCAACTCAAATAGTGAATTTGTTTTCTTGGCGGCGAGTCAACAGTTCAAACTTTTTGGGTCATATGTGTAAACCATTGATTTCATAATTAATTAATAAAAATTAGAAAAAGATACAAATACAAAAAATATGAAAAGGGTATAAACTCTATAGAAAACATATGGACACATCCCTAATATTTTATTTTAACCATATTAAAAATTAGACACAAAAAACAATAATTGTTTTTTTAACTTTTTATTGATGATATAAATAAAATACAAAATTCAAAACTAACCCAAAAGTAAAATTGTTTTCCTCTGTGGTGTTAAATGAATTCAACATATCAGGTCAAATATGTTAACCTGTGAAGTTATAATTAAATAACAAAATTTTAAAAAGATAAAAAAACAAAAATATATAAAATTATGTAGAACAAATTTGGTAATATCTCCATATTAATGAACCACAACAATTGTGAAAATAAGAATAATTTTTATAAACATATAAATATAAAAACATTGTAGAAAATTTTGAAAACATATAATACACATACTAGTACCACGTAAATAGACCAATTAGCGTCACATGGTTTCTAATAGTATTTCCTGTAAGTGTCATTACACGAAAAATCATCATCAGAAAAGAGTTACAAAGAGCATTGTTATCGTCAACAATATAGAGGTTCTTTACTAATCCTTTTTTTTTTTGCAATTATTCACCTAAGAAAAAAGGGGTTTTAAACCGCCACCATTGCCAAAGAAGACAACATTGTTGGGGAAGGAAATCAATGTAAAAACCTGTATTTTTTCTTTAAGTGTAGTTCACTTTTACATTTGATTTTGTTCAAAACCTTCTTCATTCGAATATCAACTTTTTCAGTAAACCCAATACTGTGATATTGTTCAATGCTTTTAATTATATAAAATACACATTTTTTAAAATTGATAAAAAAACTGAACTATTCTTTCATTTTGTGTCAAGTAAGCAATTCAACCATCGGCTCAAATGGGTTAATTCATGATGTCAGAATTAAATAAAAACTTGTAAAATAGAACTAAAGAAAAATATAGAAAAGTGGGCACATCTCTAATTTTTTATATTAATCATATTAAAGAAAAATAAGTGTAATAAATAATAATTATTCTTATTGATTTTTGAATGAAATATAAATTTAAAACCAATTAAAAAGTAAAGATATATATTTTTTGTGCTGGCAGGTCAATAGTTTTAAGCCAGATGTATCAACCTTTGATACCATAATTAAATAAAAAATGAAAAAAAAAAGATAAAAAAACAAAAAAGGCATTATGTAATAACACAAAAATTTCGTAAAAACGTTTATACACTTATCTAATCTTTTATATTAGCATACTAAAGAAAAATAAGTATGTTAGGCAATCGCTGATTTTATTGATGTTGGGAATAAAATATGAAATTTGAATCTATCCCCAAAATGAAATTGTTTTCTTTGTGGGCTAGTGGCGGGTCAAAGTCCAACCTTTCAAGTTTATATGTCAACATTAAATTTCTAATTAAATACTAAAAACTTTGAAAAAAGACAAAAATAGGAAAATGAGAAAATATAGAAACTATGTATAAAACATTTCATTTGGACACATCTCTATATTAAAATTAAACATGACAAACAAGAATTGCTTTTAGCTTTTTTATTAATGCTGAAAATAAAATACAACATTTAAAAGTAACACAAAACTGAAATTGTTTTTTTTTTTTTATGTTTTAGGGTAGATCAACAATTTAATCTTTCAAATCAAATGTGTCAATTCGTGAAGTTATAATTAAATAATAAAAACACAAAATACAAAAACATAAAAATATATATATATATAAATTATGCAAAACACATTTGGGCATACCTATAATATTTTATATTAATTAACCATGTTAAAGAAAAATAAGTGTGATAAACAATAATTATTTTTATTGATGATAGAAATAAAATGTAAATTTAAAACCAACCAAAAAAATGGAGTTGTTTTCCTATTTGGTAGGGTGTCCACGATTTGGTTAACCTAACCATGGGCATATTTTGCAAACCGAACCAGTACCATAGGTTTTTGTATTAGCCTGAATCGAAACAAGCGGTTAACTAGTTCAATGGTTAACCGGTCTTTGGTTTTTTTTCATTCTTATTAAAAAAATGCTTCCTATCTAAAATAACAAAAATAACATAGGATTTAGATTCAGATTTGGAGAATAACAAAAATAACTATAAGGGAGAAGAAAACCAGAGCCCAAAGCAGAGATTCAGATTCGAAGAAGGAGAAGAATGGGGGAGAAAGAGAAGCAGACGACGGTGAGGGCGACGAGAGAGGAGAAATGGTTCAATTTTTGTTTATTGATAAGTTTTTATCTTCTTTCCAAAACAAGAAGAAAGATAAGTAAATAACCGAACCGGATGACGGCGATAGCGACAGAGGAGAAAAAGAACTGGCTGATGGACTACGACGACGATGATGGGAGAGGAGCGACGGCAATAGCTAGGGTTTTTGGTTTTGGCCTGGGTTCGAATATTTGATAGAAACATTCATTTTTCATTTTTTTGGGGCTTGGGTCGAGAGAGAGAGGTGCTGGTGGTTGGGCTGGGTTGGGCCACTAAGGCGGAAATGTATTAAAATAAAATAAAAATAATATATATCAGTCGATTTAGTTAACCACCGATTTTTATAGGTTAACCGAAAATCGAACTGATCCTTTGTTTTTTTAAATCAAACAAACTAGAATTTTGAGATTGGTTTTTTCGATTTGGACCATTTTTTTGGTTTTTTGGTTTCTTATTGACACCCATGTCATTTGGTGATGATTCAACAATTAAACCTTTGGGAGAATGACGGTTCAACCTAGGGTCAGAATTTGTAGGCCCAAAGTACTGTAGGGGTAGGTGCTAGCTTGGAATTGATGCCAATTCATGGGCAAGCTTTGATGCATAGACTGTGGGTTGTTGACATGACATTTTGAATGTTTATATCTTTGTAGCGGAAAGCAAAAATATGCATTGGGCCTGTTTGTACTTTTCCGTAAACCTTTTGGGATAAATGCATCAACTCTTAGTGTCATAATTAAATAATAATAATAATTTAAAAAAGATGAAAACAAACAAAAGTATGCAAATACAAAAAAAAAATGTAGAAAACATTTGGACACATCTCTAATACTGTATTTTCAACACATTAATGACAAATAAAAATAATTTTTATAGACATAAAAATATTAAACAAATGTAAAAAAATTTTAAAACATATAATATACTATCATCATCATCATAAAAAATTGTCACGTAAAAAATAAGAGGAAACTTATTAATTTATCATATATGACAAATGATATTTGGATTTAACTTTTTTGATATAAATGATGTTTTTTAATGGGGGTAAATTTGATATAAATGATAGATAGATATAAATGATGTTTTTTAATGGGGTAAATTTGAAGTTTTTTTTTTCCTGGCTGGGCAACGGAGGATTGTAGTTTTAATATTCCACATGTATTCTTCTTTCATCTTTTTTAGATTAAAAAAAGTAGAAATTTCTTTAAATCTAACACCTTTGATACATGTGAGGTTATAATGATTGCATCTTTTAACATCTCAAATTGATCCATTTTTCAAAACCCTTTCTTCAATTTATATTGAAACCAAATTGGATTTAGGCTATTGGATCAAATTCAGGTTTGAGATTATATCTATACACTAAAACAAAGCAGTATAGGATTTTTCTCCCTTTTTTATTTTTATTTTTATATTTTTTAATCCACGTAATTCTATCTGTAATGAATTGAAATTTTCACGTACAATCTCACTAACGAATCAAATTTCGCTATTTCTTTTTGTTGGCCACGTCCAATTATGACTATTTATATATTGTTGCCCATGTCTGAGAGCCATGCTACGTCACATCACATTTCTTTTCACTCCATCTTTTTTTCCTTACTATTGCCATGATCAACAGTTCAAACCATGTGTTTTCAACGAAAGACGGGTTGAAGGTCGACGACAAAGCATTAATGTTGGAACAAGTAAAATCCCCTTCCCCAACTCCTCCTTTCTCTATTCTAAGCCCGCTTTTGGTCTCTCTATTTTGGACAAGAAATAGGGGCGTAAAATTGCTATTTTTGGACAAAAAACAGGGGCGGTGTAAGCATACCAATTTGAGACTTATGCATGAGCGATGGGTGGAATAACACTATTTTGGAGAAAAAAGTGGTGGTGGTTGGGAAGGACACCACCTTACATCTTAGGAATGAAATGGTTTGTGCATGAATCCAAGTACAAGCTAGATTTTTTTTTTTTCAATTCAAAATATAATGCAAGCATTTTATGTGTAATTAGAAAGCAAAAAAAAAAAAAAGATAAATCATTGTAAAAAAATCCATTTAACCCATTTTATTAACAGTCGGGTGAAGAAGATAAAGAAAGCGAGTCAGATTCAACCCATTTTCGAATTTTAGGTAGGCTACACGCCGAGTTTTTCACCTGATTTGTTATATATACCTATATAACATTATCAAACTTGTTTAACAGTTTTACATGTGTAACAATGTTATAATTATTATAAAATATTACTCTTAAATGATTATATTCTTGTTAAAATATATTACTACTAAATTACTTAAAATATATGTCAAGTATTATAAACTTAAATTATATTATATTATATTTTATTATTTAACAGTAATCTGATTATTTTAATTACAAATAATTAAACTTATTTTATCACATATATTTATTATTTATAAACTTATAAATAGTTTATAAATATTTATATTTATAATACTATTTAAAAATTCCAATAAATTTATAAATAACTTATACTACAAATAATTATTATTTATAAATTTATAATGAATTTATAAATATTTATTATTATGATATTATTTAAGTGTTCTAATAACTAAGCATGTTAAATAAAAAATGTTAAAAGTAGCTAAATAATTATATAAATATTTTATATTGTGGAATAAAAATAATAATAATTACAATATGGTTTCTTATGAAAATTATTTTTTATAAATAATTTATAATGAATTTGTAAATAACACTGTTTTTATAATTAATTTATGAACATTATTATTTATAAGTTTATAAATAATTTATATTGAAACAATTAACTGTTTATTATATTTTTCTTAAAAATGTATTTTTAATAATTATGTCATTATTTCAAAAGCTTAATAGAAATAATAAAAATTTACCAAAAGCTATCCAAAAATGAATGAGCTATTTCATATAAAAATGATAAATTACCAAAAATCAACATAAATCATAATCAGTATTCTTTAAAAAGTAAGTTTTAATGTTATTATATTTGTTGCTAGTTAAAAGTGATTGATGGCTGTTGCTAATTGGGTTTATTTTATTTAAATTTATGCATTTTGTGTTTTGGAAATCATTGTATATTTGTTGGAATAGCAGAAAATTATCAATAATTTATGAAAAATTGTCATAAATTAGTATAAATGAACAGAAATTAGCCAAAAACAATTTACCAATAATTTATGAAAAATCGTCATAAATTAATATAATTAAACATAAATTAACCAAAAATGAATTACCAATATTTCAAAAAATATGATAATTTCTAGATTTTTTTGAAATAATAATTGTTGTTACTATTTCTTATACTTAACCAATGGTAAATTCATAATAAAAAAATCAACAAATCAGAGAATTTATTATTAAAAGTAAAATACTTCGTGAAGATATGTACTAATTATGAATAACTACAATTGTTTAGAAATTTATAAATAATTTATGCTACAGGTAATCATTATTTATAAAATTACAAATAGATTATTTAGACATTGAATTAATTAAATAATTTAGATAAATAGGCTTTAGGTACTAGGTTTATATTGTTTTCACTTGCTCCTAACAAAGGTTATGCATCACATGGATCCCCACGAGTTATTTTTTAAAATAAAGAATTACAAAAGAATTCCACTTTTATGATTGATAACCAATTTTATGATAACAATTGATTGGTTATAAATTTTTTATATCATTTATTTCCGATTTCATAATCAAACCCAATCATATGAAATAAAAAAATAAAAAAATAAATAAAAATATGTAAAACCATCCAGCATTAGACTCGGCTGAACTTGACATTTGACACTTTACCTAGTGCAGTCTACCCGATTTTTTGTTGGCCCTGATAAATTACTTAAGCCTTCCATATTTTCTCACAAATGCTTTTAACACCTCTTATATTTTATTTTTTGACGCCAACACCCCCTATACTTTGATTTATCCAAAATCCTTTTTAGACATTTTACATTTCAAAATTCAGACAAGTAATTTACCCAAATATCTAAACCAACCATGGCCCAACTGCACTTGATCATGATCACAAGGCCCCAGACCCAGATCACCTGTCAAATATATAAGGGAAAAATCCTTATCAGTACCCTGTACTTTGGTTTGAGTGACAATTTGGTCCCCGAACTTTAAAATGTAAAATCCAGTACTTGAACTTTCGAAACACAACAACCTAATACCTGTCGTTAATGGACTGTCAATTTTGTATATCACGTGACCTCATGTGCGATTTAAGACTTTTGAATATGTCAAAATTACCCTTAGAAATAAAACACACCGTTCATCATCTTCTTCCATGAAAAGATGAAAGAGAGCCCAAGATCTCTCTCACAAACACCAAAACCCTTCTTGCATATAATGGGAAGGTCTTAGAAATCATTGAAAGATGAGATTGACGAAGAAGTGATTGAGAAGATAGAGAAGGATGAAGATAATACAAAATCACCTATTTTGACCAAAGAGGTGAAAAGTCAAGCAACAACAAAGAATGGAAAGAAGAGGAAAAACTAAAAAGTACTCGGACAAAAGAGAACTCTGATGCAATCAAAGAGGAGAATGGTGTTGGAGGATCTCTAATAGGTCATAGCAGGACAGGAAAAAAAAAGAAAGCAAAAGAGAAAGGAGACAAACAAAATTACCTTGCAACCATGACTACGGAAACTCAACGAGGTTGAGTGACAAATAATTTCAGATTTGGCATACCCGTTTTTATGCAATATTTGCAAGAGCTGCGTGCTCTTCCCTAAACCAGTCTCTCCGATTATAACAACGACAAGGTTTTGCTTCACCGTTTGAATGATCTTCTCTTCAAATTGAAGAATCAGAAGAACTGCCATTGTATATCCCAAGGAGAGATGGAACTTGTAGCGTAGTCAACTAACCACCTAAAAATTCAAAGGAAATCTAAATCTCAATTACGGACCGTTGTGGAATCAATCGTCTAAACCTTGCAATAGTTGCAGCATCGATGCCGTGCTTGTGGACTAACAACATCGAGAGCCAACCAACGTGAAGATCACCTGATGGTGCATGATCTTAATGCTCGCATAGGGCAGCTCGGATGTCTATTGACAAGTAGATCGCTCGAATTGCAAAAAAAAGGGGTATCAGAGAAATCGGGGTGGCTAACCCAGCGAGGTTGCTCCGATGCTTAAGTCAGTAACTGTAATATGTGAGCTGAGAGCTTAAGAAATGAGAGAGCTAGAAAGCACTTAACCGTGCGTACCTTCTACTATGGGGTGAGTACTCTTATATAGTTAAGTTGTCGTGGGCCTCATGGAGCCTTTTCGAGATCTTCGGGCTGGATAAGTGGGAGTTCATTCCACTTCGATAGGGAGATAACATGTTATTTGATAGCACTTATCGTGCCCATCTGATTTGGGCAGGATGCGGATAAGGCCTACAGTTCCGTGTTGTGATCCCAGAAAGCTCGGAGATAGTTATCAATTTTCTAGAGCCTGTTGCGTATCGATTTTAATAGTCTCGACCATCCGAGGTCCCCGGAGTTTGGTGTTTTCGAGGTGGCTAGGACTCCTAAGTGATTTGCCTTGCTGAGGTGGGCATACTGCTGAGTCATTGTCTAGTTGGCAGCCTACACCCACGTGTCCTCTATTTATCAGGTTGGGCCAAATCATCCCTCATCAATTGCCCCCACTCATCGTGCATGGGTCACAACCTGGTGCGAGGAGTTTATGTCGAGCTGAGGTGGATTTGGCTTCATCCAGTCTGGCGATTCGTTCTCAACATCCCCTCCGATTTGACCAGGAAACCAGATTGCATACCAAGGATGTGCGGACGTCACGCGGATTTATTAACCCCATAGACGTCAAAACACGCGCTCAAATGATTTCTGCCTTGATTGGAGTGTGATCGGCAGGTTTTCATGGGAGCCATCGGATTACATCAATCTTGTTTGTCGAAAACCGACTATAGTGGCTATAAATAGGGGCCATGAGGCCCCCATTTTCTCCGCCATGTTCTGAGCTCGCGTGTCTGCTTCTAGGTCAATGTCATTTGTGCTCGTTCTTCAAAATCATCTCTTCTTTTCTTCGGTTTATGTAAGCCTCCTTCATTCCAACTTGTTTCCCTTTTATTCAGATGTCAACTATTAGCATAGGTAGCCTGTTGGATGCCAGCAGCGAGTCAAGTGGGACCGAGGTGGACTCCTCGGGCCAAGTAGTAGAATGTAGTCCTGCCGAAGTGGGCACCTCAGTACGAGGTTTTGAGCCCAGCCCGCTTGAGGTGGATTCCCAAGCAGAGGAGCGGGGAGACTCTAGGAAAGAAGCCTCGAATTCCCATAGCTCTCGGAGGTCGGGGCCGGAATGCTTTGGTCCTTCCATGATGACTATAGAGAGGCTGTAGACACTGGCTGAATTCTATAAGTTTCTTAATGACCACGGTTAGTGAATCCCTTTGGAGGGATACCCTTGGGACCATGATCCTAAGGAGGTCGTGGTGTTCAAGGAGCAGCTGACAGCCGGGCTGTGCTTCCCACTCCACCCATTTATCGTGGAAATGCTTTAGTTCTGCAACATAACCATAGGTCAGCTTCACCCGAACTTAGTTCATTCTATAGTAGGTACCATTTCCTTATTCCATCACTACAATAAGCCCTTGGCCATTAACACTTTTATCTCGACCTGTTCTATTAAGAAGAATTTTACTAGTCTTCCTTCTTCCGAACACCCTAGCTACTACCTAACCCCCCAACCTGGGTGCAAGATCTTGCATGCCCTCCCCAACAAACAAAGTCTCGGCTTGGAAGAGACGTTACTTTATTGTCACTGTGGCTAAGGGGTGGCCGTTTTTGACGCAATGGAGGACAACCATTAGTGACCCTGGCGTCAAATTAGATAAGGACATGAGGGAACGGGTTCGTGCTTGGGCGAAGCTCAGGTTGTAAATGGACGACTTCCTAGCTGAGGAGAGGTTGGTTAATGTAGGGCTGAGACCGCGTAGGTCTCCACTTTGGTTTCACACACTTGGACTTTTTCTTTCTCATTGATTTCATTGCTAAGTCTGTATCTGTGTTGTAGGTACTATGACAAATATCCCTATCTCCAAGCTTTTTACCGACATGAAGAAGAGAAGAAAGAGAAAGGCATTTTGTAGTGATCCCCAAGCTGCTGAGCCCGTCGCCAGTCCCAACACCTATAGCCCTGAGGAGGAAAGAGGACACGCCCATCATTGACCTGGTCAAAGATGACCAAGGAACCATGTCTACAACCCGCGAGCCTAAGGTGGCCTAGGAGTTTGAGCACCATCCCATCCAACCCGAGGTCGTTGCTTCTAGCGCAGCCCCCGAGGAGGGCCAAAGCATTTTCGGTGCCCGAGTTGCCACTCTCAAGAGCAAGGAAGCTGTCTTCCCTGCCGAGGTGTCAAAGTATGTTAGGATATCGCGCTTCAAGCTCGCTACCACTGCATGGGGTCATTTGATGGTGGTATTTTTCTAACTTTGCTTCTCTGCCATTGATGCTTTTCTTGCCTTACTGTTCAAATTATATATTTTTCTCAGTTTAATTAATTAATTTTTATATTTCTACACTTCCTTCTTGTGTTCTCTTGTCTAGATTTGAGTATATCAAATTTCCCTCGCTTCCCCGTGGATACGACCCGTTCTCATCCCTTTACTATGTTAGTATTTGTTTGAGAATCGAAAAATTTTATAAATATTTAACTGGTGTTTCGAAGTGCTTAACGACACATTTCGGATCACACCAATTCACTCGCTAGTTGAGTAGTCCGACCGTCAGATGGAGTTGTTACAAAACTTGGAGTCCAAAGCGAAAGTCTTGGAGGCCAAGGTTTTGGTTGCCAAGTCAAAAGTGGCAGAGTGCCAGCCCAAAATGATAAGGGATGTCAAGCTGGCGATGAAGCAAGAGGCAGAATCGAAGCGGAAGGAGGAGCATATCCACGAGCTAAAAAAGGAGATTGAGGAAAAGGAGGCTCTCCTTGCTGAGCGCGAGGCTATCTTCTCCTAGGAGCTGAAGGAAGTAGGAGATCACATTGTCTGAGCTTACAAGACTTCTTCGGAGTTCGATAGTTTTGTGAACGGAACAACTACTCTGACCTTCTACAAAGGTTTCAAGGTTTGCCACTAGCTGGCAAGGTGTGCATTTCCTCAGCTCGATCTTCGACCGCTCATGACAATTGGAATCTCGATAGAGACGGTGATTCAGGTGGCGGGTGAAGATCCAGACTTTGAAGAGGATGTGATGATGATGTTGATCTAGAGGCTGGAAATAGGTCAGGAAACTTTGACGCAGCGGCCGACGAGCTCATGGAGACTAATGAGGTTATTGCTGCGAATACATCAATGGAGGTAGACCCGACCAAAGAAGTCGAGATTGTGGAAGGAGAGGGCGAGGATCCCCATGAAGACTGAATTATGCCTCTTTTCATGGACCCCCTGTATATATAGTGTGTACCAAACCTTCGAGTTCGGTAGTAGTGCTCCTTGCTTTCTTTTCCATGTACTCCAAGCATCTCCCCATTAATGAAATGCAATAGTTCAAAAACTTTTGTGCACAAAATTTCTCTAAGTATAGATTACTCCCGAAGCGTCGAGCTGACGAGCTTGATCCGAGTAGGAATAATCTGGTGTCATTGTACACCGAGGTGAATAGACATTGTAGGGTATATGATCAACCTGTCTATACATGAGATACTTTTGATTTATCCATGCCAAAGCGACTGGGGTTTTTGGTTGCCTATGCCAAAGCGACTGGGGTTTTTGGTTGCCTATGCCAAAGCGACTAGGTCTTAGGATGCCTATGCCAAAGTGACTAGGTCTCGGTATGCTCATGCCGAAGAGGCGACTAGGTCTTAGTATGCCCATGTCGAAGAGGCAACTGGGTCTTAGCTTACTTATGCCGAAGAGGCGACTAGGTCTTATATTGTGTCAAGGTCTTTTATCAGCTTGACACCATAACCCTAAGGCTCTTGGAGTGACTTATGGTCCTCTCTCTAGGTCGTCGTCCTTTTGACTAGCTCGGTGATCTTGTGGACTTAGTAGTTTTTTAGTTGCGTTGGAGTCGTGAATTCACAGATAGTTTCTTCTCAGGTTGTCAACGTTCCAAGCTTGAGGTACTCATTTTCCTTCCATGGTCTCGAGCTTGTAGGTCTCTTCTCTGAACACCCATCTCATCCAGTATGGACTTTCCCATTTTGGATTGAGCTTACCCACACCGGGCTCAGGTACCATCACCTTGCATAGGACTAGGTTGCCAACTCAGAGTAGTCATTTCTTGACCCGGGCGTTATAATACCGAGCTACCTACTGTTAGTAAGCCGTAGTCCGGATGTAGGCAAGGTCGCGTACCTCTTCAACCAGGTCTAAGTTGATCCGAAGCTCCTCGTCGTTTGCCTCTTCGTCATATGCTTTGAGCTGCAACATCAGTACTTCAATCTCCGCTAGAATCATAGCTTCCGTTCCATACGTGAGGTTGAAGGGCGTTTTGCTGGTTGCAGTCTTGATGGTTGTCCGGTAGCCATGCCTTAGTGCTTTTTGGGCAAATGATTTGCCCCAAAGTGTCATCCGCATAACCGTTTCATGGATGTTGCAACGTAGGTAGGGGAGCATGAAGGACCTCCTATACAGTCGTCCGTCTATAAGGACGTACCGAGTTGATTGACACTCTACTCTCTGAGCTGCATTGCGTTCCGTTGGTAGGGTTCCATGGAGCAAATAATCGGCGAGCGGGTCAATCCAGCTCGGTTCTACTTGCAACATAAGAGAGACCTCTTCTACCCCCATCCCCCAAGAATGCTAGGACGAGGCAGGTCTTCTATGTACACAGTTTGCATGGTGTTGACATTGGTACTTGCCAATCGTGACAGGGCATCAGCCTCAGCATTTTCGGACCTCGGTATCTACCTGATGAAGCAAGAGCGAAAGCCCAATAGGATTTCTCTGACTTTGGCTAAGTAGGTTGCTATAGTTGCATTGCGAGCTTCAAAATTGTCATTGACTGGTTTACTACCAGCTGTTAACACTACAAGGTGTTAACGCCCATTTCCCTCACTAAGTTGAGCTCGACAATTAGTGCCTCATACTTTGCCTCGTTGTTCGATGCATCGAATCCAAACCAGAGAGCGCACTCTAGCTTCACCTCACTCAGGCCGTACAGTATTAGTCCAACACCACTTCCTCGTAGGTTAGACGAGCTGTCTACATGGAGGATCCAGGGCTCATCGTCCCAAGTTCATCCTACCCTAACCGAGACCGATGCCACATTAGTTGATGCCCCCAACCTATTAGCAGGCTCAGTCAGTTCAGGGGCCAACATGCTAAATGTACACTTTACAACGAATTCTGCCAAGACTTGGACTTTGATCGTTGGACGTGGCTCAAACCGGATGTCGTACTCGCTCAGCTCGATAGACCGCTTTGTCAATCTCCCTAACACCTTGGGCTTAAGTAGAATATGCCTTAGAGGTCTATTGGTGAGGACGATAATGGTGTGGGCTTGGAAGTACGGGCTTAGCTTCCGAGATGCTACTACTAACGCATACACCACTTCTTGATGTCGGGATACCTGGTGTCCGCATCTTGCAAAACTTTATTGACGTAGTAGACTGGTCGTTGGACCCGATCTACTTCTCTGATCAGTATCGAGCTGACCACCTCGTCACTTGCAGGGAGGTACAACTTCAATTCATCTCCTTCCTCAGGCTGGGTTAAAACCAAAGCAGTACTTAGGTACTTTTTCAGCTCATCAAACGTGAGCCAACACTCTTCGGTCAATTTGAAGTCTTTGGTCTTTTTTATTACCTTAAAGAAGGGTAGGCACAGACCCGCCAATTTAGACACAAACCGGTTTAGGGAAGCTACCCGGCCAATTAGCTGTTGGACTTCCTTTATTTTTTGGGGTGGTTGCATATCTAAAATGGCTTTAATTTTATCCGGATTGGTTTCGATGCCACGTTGATTTACTATGTAACCGAGGAACTTGCCCGACGTGACCTCGAAGACACACTTGTTCAGATTTAGCTTCATATTATACTTCCTTAGAATTTGAAAAACAACATTTAAATCATCAATTAAAGAATTAGAAAATTGGGTCTTTACAACCATGTCATCAACAAGACATTCCATTTTATTTCCAATCAAAGGCTCAAAGATCTTATTTACAAGTCACTGGAAAGTTGCTCTAGCATTTTTCAAACCAAAGGGCATCGCTTTATAATAGTACAACTCGTTATAAAAGCATTTTTTCCCTGGTTGGCTATGTTCATCCTAATCTGGTTGTAGCCAGAGTAGGCGTCCATGAAACTTAGCAACTCATGCCCCGAGGTTGCATCTACCAAGCGATCTATTCTGGGCAGGGAAAGTAGTCCTTAAGCCAGACTCTGTTCAGGTTGGTGTAGTTGACACAATGCACCACTTGCCGTTGGCCTTCTTCACCAGCACGGGGTTGGCGACCTAGCTCGGGTAATGGACCTCCCTGACGAAGTTTGCGATAAGGAGCTTCCCGACCTCCTCATCGACTACCCTCAACTGCTCCAGGGCGAGGTAGCGTTTTCTTTGTCTAACTGGCCTGATTAAAGGGTCCACATTTAATTTGTGAGTTATCACTCTAGGGTCAATTTCGGACATTTCTACATAGACCAAGCAAAAACATCTAAGTTATTGAGTAAGAAACTTACTAGTTGTGTCAAGAGTGGTTTGCTTATCAGGGCATCGATCTGGAGAGTCTAGGTTAGCTCGGTCTCAAAAACCGGTATGTGGAATGCTCCTCCATCGGGGTAGCTCATTCCTCGATATAGTCTGCTGGTTGCTCTAGTTCAATATCTTCCGCCAGCTTCGCTTTTCCCTTTATGGCAGCCACGTTTCACTTACAGGACTCGAGTTGATCGTCTCGTACAACCCCTACTCCGTAATCTGTTGGGAACTTCATAGCCAGATAGTAGGTTGATACTATCTCACGTAAGACGTGTGTGATGGGCCAACCTGTGATCACATTGTAGGGGGACGGAGTCACGACCACCAGGAAGGTATGCTCGAACAGCACGATGTTTGGCCACGTGCCCGCCTCCATTGGTACTGTGATCCGGTCAAGAGGCCTGACTTCTTCTCCACTGAAACCTACTAGAGGGGTATCCGTCGGCTTCAAATTGCTTTGCTGCAGTTGTAACTTGTCGAGGGTCCCTTTGAAGAGGATGTCGGTCGAACTGCCTAAGTCCACCAAGATCTGCTTCACTTCGAAGTCATTGATGATGATCTTCGTGATAAGGGCATCGTCATGAGGGTACTGAATCCCACAAGCATCGTCCTCGGTGAAGTAGATGGGCTCTTCTATCGGAGGTCGCTTTGGTGGGTTCTCTTCCTCATGCTCTAGTTCCCGGACCAAAGTCTTCCCTACTGCTATTGTGCACCCCGCTACAATGGATCCACCAGTGATCATATTAATCACTCCATGGATTGGTCTCTCTTCTAGCAGTTGTCGAGGTGGCTGCTCATTCTGTTTGTTGGTCTTTGGGGCATCTTTCCTTCGAGGTTCTTGCTGGTCTCGGATGAGTTCCTCGATCTCGTCACGGAGGATCTTGCAGTTCTCTGTGTTGTGACCATGGTCCCGATGAAAGCGACAGTAAACATTCAGGTTCCTAGTCATTGGGTCTCCCCATAGCCTGGGTGGTCAGCTAATAATGGAGGAGTCCTTCATGGCCATTAGGATCTCTCCTCGCTTCGCGTTGAGGGGAGTGTAGTTAGTTCTTTCTATAGGGGGTCCTAGAACGCCAACTCGACCTGTAGCTTTGGGAGGGGGACTTACTCTTCAAGCGCGAGGACTTGCTTCTTCTCCTCGGGGACTTTCTCTTTTTCCTTTTTTGCTTGTCGTTGCTTGTTCCTTCTTCTTCTCTCTTCCTCTTCTTGCCTTGCTGATTTTTTGTCTTCTGGTTGATTTCTTCTTCAGTGCTTATGAAGTGATCGGTCAGCTTTAGGAACTCAGTGATGGTCCTTGGCTTGTTCGCTACGACATGCCACTTAAAAACCTTATGAGTGATTCCCTTTCGAGCCGTGATGAGGCACACTGCTGGGTCGAGGTCCAGTATCTGCAAACACATTTCATTGAAATGCTTGATATAGCTTCGGATCGACTCTCCTTCCCTCTGCACCATGTTTGGAAGGCTCTCCTGCGACTTCGAACACTTCTTACTAGTGATGAAGTGGGCCGTGAACATGTCTGCGAACTGCGCCCAACTTTTGATGGAGCCCGGCGTGAGGTTCCTGTACTAGGTCCAGATTACGCCTCTGAAGGTGGTGAAGAAAGCCACGCACATACAAGCTTCGTCAGCCCCGGCAATATGCATCTAGGACTGGAAGGCGTCCACATGATCATTGGGGTCGAAAGATTCATTGTACTTGTCCAATGGTGGTACTTTAAAGTCCTTCGGCATTTGTGCCACTAGGAGCTCAGGTGATAAGGGGGATGGCCGACTTAACAGAGCATGCGCCATTCTCGTAGCCACCGAGCTTACCTCTTCTCTTGCTTTGCTTCGTTCCACCAGTTGGTTGCAGTTCGCCAGTGGGCTGTTCCTGGCTGAGGAACAGTGAGTTTTGCGACGCCACCTTTGCTACTTCTTCCTTGGCTCTGCGTTTGTGCTACTGACTTCGGTGTTGTTGGGTATTTCTATTTTTCTCTAAATGCCGGGGCGAGGTGGATCAGGGGTCCTTCTTCCCGCTTCTTCTTCGTCGTGAGACCGATGTTGGTTGTTGCGGTGTGTCGAGGGGTCTCACCTTGAGCCCACACCTCGGGCCCCAAGCTGACGATCATTGTTCTTTGGCCGCGAATGCTGCTGCTGATTAGCCCTCTCAGGCTGGCTAACTTCATGCCTATCCTTCGGGTTCACCCTTGAGAGACCGGGGGAGTATGTTGTTTGTTCGTCCGACCCCGAGGTGGGGTCTGGCCCCTGGGAGGGACCGGTACCTGTGAGGTCCCCTCACCCCGATGGGGAGATCGGGGGACATTCAAGTGAGCCTTGTACTTGTGCCGGTTCTGATTTTGCCCCTAGTACTGACCTACATGTTGATGCGGAATCTGTTGTTGGTTTGGCTGCAACGGTGGAAACTGTTGCTAGTACTGCTGGTAAAAGTAGTGTTGCTGGAACTATTGAAACTAGTGGATATGTTGCATTTGGATTAGCATCGTCCATACGCTCTGAATGAGGTCATTGAACTGGGAATGCCCGACCCCAGGTGGAATCACAGAGGGCTCCGAGAAGGTGGTATTCACCTGGGGGAGCAGGACATTCACCTGCGGGGTGGTTTGTGGTACAGACAGTAATGGGATCCCCGAGGCTGTGAGGGGGATGGTGAACTGTCCGATGGTCACCGAGGAACCTTAGGGAAGAGTTGTCTGTTGACCTTGCCCCCTGGTGGCATTCATGTCGATACCTTTTCCGGTGCTAGTGGAAGATGCCATCACTATTGAGATTAGGTAAATAGAAGATGATATGTGAAATGACCTTTCGATCGTTTCCCACAGACGATGCCAATTGATGGTGCGCGATCTGAATGTTCCTAGCTATAGGGCAGCTCGGACGTCTGTTGACAAGTAGATCGCTCAAATTGCACAAAAAGGGGGATCAGAGAACCCATGGTGGCTAACCCGGCGAGGTCGCTTCGATGCTTAAGCCAATAATTGTAATATGTGAGGTAAGAGCTTAAGAAATGATAGAGCTAGAATGCATTTAATTGCGCATACCTTCTGCTATGGGGTGAGTGCTCTTATATAGTTAAGTTGTCGTGGGCCTCATGGAGTCTTTCTGAGATCTTCAGGTTGGATAAGTGAGAGTCCGTTCTGCTCCGATATCTCGACCATCCGAGGTCCCCGAAATTTGGTGTTTTCCAAGATGATTGGGACTCCGAAGTGATTTGCCTTGCCGAGGTGGGCATACCACTGAGTCATCATCAAATTGACAGTCTACACCCACGTGTACTCTATTTATCAGGTCGGGTCAAATCACCGCTCATCATCACAGTTGTTGGTAGCTGGCACTACATCGCACAGTGCGATGAATCCAAGCTTAAAACAGGGGATTTCTCGTATGGCATCTGCGTTGTCTTCATGTGCTCATCACTGAGCAGCTCTAGGGGAGGATCCTTGGTTGGGTTCGTGCGGGACCGGATAGCAGATACCATATACGCCATCAATCTCTGCTCTAGACGCCTTGCACGTTGGAGACCTGATTCAGGCGGGACAGAGTTGTCGTAGCAGCGTCTGTGTTTCCTTAGGCGAACCTGAGACGAGGAGACGAAGAGGTTGAAGGTGAGAGAGGCTTCTGATTTTGGATCAAGCCCTATATAGTTTCTCTCCACCTACTGTTGATAATCACCAACTGTGTCTCCTTCTCTAGTTCTTGAAGCCGACTTCTCATGAAGAGGCACAACTGAGCTTGTAACAGAATTAGGGAAAGAAATCCCAACAAAGTAGAGTTGCTACGATTGTTGTTCGGAGTATGCTTGATAAGGTCAAATGGTTGAGGTAGAAGAAGGGGAAGATAAACTTCTCGTCAAAGTCCAAAATTAGATATGAGTGAGGAATTCGTCTCGATCAAGCCTTCCATGACGTTCTCCGAACAATTTTCCTACAATGTTTAATTTTTCGGTGTCATCTTCCGCATATTAGAACCAATGCATATAACTAATTAATAAAGAAAATTAGATGATATTTGAAAGACATTTATATCATTTTACATATTATTTAACGGCGGATTTAAAAGTTCGGATACTAGATTTTCGCATTTTTAAATTTAGGGATTAAATTGTCACTCGAACCAAAATACGGGTAGTGATCGAGAATTTTCCCAAAATATATAATCTAGCACCGGGCCACCTGCGGTCGGGCCAGATCGCGGTTTGATGTATTAAAATGCACAGCATAAAAACCCCCAGTTCTATTGTAATATCTCTCCCGAAATTCCACCAAAACCGGGAACAGACCACCGATCCAGTTCTCGTTCTTTCCCTCAGATCTCTCTCATTCTCTCTCCCGACTTTTATCGAGCAGAAGCTATTGATCTGCAGCTCTGCACGCAGATCTGTCTCTCATCTTCTTAACAGAGAAATCCTTGTTTTCTCAGTTGTCAATTTTCAATTTCTTCGGTTGGGGGAGCTGACCTGCCGATGCGATGGTTGTCTGTAAATGCCGCAAGGTACGCCTCTTCTATTATCCATTGGATCCCTTATTTTACTTCACATTCCAATCTCGAATTATTTTACAAAAATCATCGATTTTATCTTATGTTATCTTTTTTTTTTCTCTCTCTTTTCACGTCCTTCTACGTTGTTCAATTCACTACGACAGTCCCGTTCTGCGCATGCGTAATTCTTTATAGTCTTTACGCGATGTCGAATTAAGAACGAAAAAGGAAAATTTCTGAGATTTTTATAATTGGTTAGAATATTAGCATATATATCGTTTGATTGCTACTTAATACCCCCATGTAAGAAAAAGGGAAAAAGAGAAAAACGTAAAACATAGAAAGGATAAAAATGTATTACTTGGAAGACCCAAATAACACTGCATTGAGCTCGATACAGTATGGTTCTAGTATTTGCCATTTTAGTTGCTAGATCGTCTGTTTGATCCTGGCCATGTGCTTCGTGCCAGAATCACCTGATTGGAACGTTTAAATGTTTTAATTTCTCAAAGTTTCGTTATTTAGCTCTTCCTTTTCATGGTTGACTTTTTATAATGAAGTGAGGTTTGAATTGCGTAACGTATTGGTTCTAAAAGTTTTTGTTAGTTGCATTACGTTCATCTTGAATTTGCATGCAATAATTGTCTACATTGTCCAAGGACTAAGACTGGTGATGTTCTGGATTCAGGCGACCAAGCTTTACTGCTTTGTGCATAAGGTTCCTGTTTGTGGAGAATGCATTTGTTTTCCAGAGCACCAAATATGTGTGGTAACCATTTATACTCCTTTCACTCCTTGTTATTTCTTAGTCTATGTACTTATCCTTTGTGTAATACTTAGGTTCTGCAATACGTGGAAACATCTAGCTGTATTATACATGTTTCCTATTGGAAATTGCTCTTTCACCAATTTATTTATTTTTCTACAAGAATGCTAGCTTTCAACAATGAAAAAGCATAATTAGGTTGTTTTTTCGTAGGTGAAAATGACATTTATTAAGAGGAATAAAGAGAGGATATTGGAAGAAACACAGACTCCATCAATATTGTGATGCAAAGAAATGAGAGGAGACATTAGGATAGAATAACAGAAACCCGATAAATAACTTGCCTAGAAACCCATTCTGGAATGAGGACTCGAAACAGAAGTTAATCTAAGAAGCTTTGGCTGGAACAGCTTTTTTATTTTCGTAAAATATTGGATCAAAGTGCTACACAAACCTGGAGGTAGCACATCCCAGCGGTTCATGCATACAATGTAATCGAGATGAATGTTTGATTTGTATGATTAGGATTAGATGCCCAAGTATATTATAACTGCTAGATTGCATATTTAAGGAACTATGCTAAAACTATCCACATTATTAGACTGTTTTGGCTATTTACTAGTAAATTGGGACTTGTTAATGCATTAGATCCATATTTAAATGCTTGCAAGTTGGACATCCAAGGGAGCCTAAAATTTCTTAATTTGAAAGAATTATTTGTGAGTTTCTTACATATACAACACGTTTATCATTTTGTCAAAGTAGCATAATGTAAATTATTAATGCTTTACACTCACGGACTTTAGTGCTGCAGAAACAATGGTTTACTTTGGTTGTATGCTTTGACAGAATGGTTTATTTGGCGACACTTTTGTTGATATTTGAAGAAATGGTTTACTTGTTAAGCTTTTTTCGTTAATTAAGACTGAAAGGGAAGAAGATAGGATGTATTAGAAAGCAACTCTATTACGGAAAGATTGAATAAAGAGGAGAACATCAAAGGAATATAGCAAATGAATAAAAGAGTACAAATAAGAGAAGCAAGACCCTTGGAACTTGGATGATTGTTGCATTCTTATCTTGTACAATAACTTAAGGGTTCAGAATTGGATGGCACCTTCACTTGGCAGCATGAGTTTAAATTTTGGTAGTTGTTGCTTTGATAGTTTTGCAACTCCAGGAATTGGAGCCCCCCCCCCCCCCCCCTTCGAAACATCAAGGCACTATTTTGATGGCATATTCAAGTCCTGATGGGTAGAAGTTTGCACACATGAGATGGAGTGATTTATCATCAGGTGGATGAGAAATTCAAGAATGGATCTTCGGCAGCATCATCCTCAAATAAAAGCAGCAAGACTGTTGGCTAGAAGTTTGCACTCTTGATTCATTTAAATGCAAATGTCTGCATATTTTCTAGCTGATTGACTTGCTAGAGAAGGTGCTGGCAGACAAGGCTTGTATTGGGGATCATATCTCCTTGCTAATTGATTATTTTAAGGGAAAGTACTAACAATGATTCTGGACTGAGCCACCAAGAGGCTGGATTTTATTTTCTGTATTTGATTGGGATAGGTTAAGGCCTTTTTTCTTGGTTGTACTTTACCTCTCATTCTTTTGTTAATAAAGTTTTGATCAATTACCAATAAAACATAGAAGAAAGTCATCCTATGCAGAAGCTTCTTTGCACCCCACCACTCCAAATGGACATCCAACTTAAAAATGTTTTCTTTGAATTCCTTTGAGTGACCAAATTGTGAAAAAAAACCATAGAGATCTTGAACTCCACTCCATGAAAAAATGCATCCCTCGTGAGACCAAGATAGCAAGAAAATAACTGGCAAAGTTAAATTCCATAATACCACTATATTGAAGAAATCAAACTTTCACCCTAGAATATTAAGAGGAGAATAAGCGACTTTGAGATCCACCTTCCTAGTCCACTAGGAGGCTTTGTATCATTTACTTTAACAACTTTGACCAAAAGTTTAATAATATATATCGCTGCATTAACAAAGCTTGACTGGCTGATAACCGATGAAAAAAAGAAAAGAAGGAAAAGGAAAAATAGCTTGACTAATCTCTCTGCTCTGGCTTCTGGGTCATTGTCTAAGTTTAAACCAGCCATATTCCATTTAAATCAGATACTCAAGTTCTTGATGATGCTTCTAGTGATTTTTTACTTGAAATACATTATTACTAATTATTTATTTGACCTGTATGGTTGTATTGTATGCTTGATTTCATTCTTTTTTCGTCATTTGATATCATTTATGGAAGGAATTAAGGGAAGCTCAAAATATTTGTTATCTCTTGATTTTTTTTTTCCCTTAAGAAAACCTTCTTCTGAGAAAACTGCCGAGGAGACATCAAATGTTGCAGAAACTTGAGTTTTCATTTATTTTCCTTTTCAATTTATGAGAGACTTACTGCATAGGTATTTCTTTATACACATATACTTACATTCTTGTTTTCCTTAAGGTTCGCACTTACTCTGACTGGGTAATAGATGGGGAATATGATTGGCCTCCTACTTGCTGCCTATGTCATGCTGTGCTTGAAGATGGAAATGATCCTCAAACTACTCGATTGGGTTGCTTGCGTATGCTATCACACAACTTTATTTACTGCCTCTTGTAATTATTGTTGCAAGTCTAGTCTGAACTTATACTTTCTTCATGGCTTATTCTCTGCTTTTTGTCAGATATCATACACACAAACTGCCTGGTATCCCACATTAAAAGTTTTCCTTCACATACTGCACCAGCGGGATATGTGTGTCCCTTGTGTTCCACTTCGGTAAGATCCATTTATACAAGTTTGACAAGGTTTCTACTTTGCGTGTGTACATGTGTGCTACCCATGGCATCTTTTTGTATTCTTGATGAATCAAAGGCAGAGAGAAGTGACTGAATCCAATCAAAGTGCAAGTATATCATAGTTTTTAAAATGTTCTTCCATTGGCAATAGTGACTCTGAATGGGCTTTGTAATCTATGATGATTAATGTTTTTCTTGAACAGCTTGCCAACCCATCAATTGCTAAACTTTTACCTCTTTCATGTAGAACCTTTGATGTACTGGAATATCACAATAAGTCAATGATTCAGTTTTGTATTTGAATTGAGGTGCAAAAGGACAAGAATTTGGAAAATTTTACTGTTCTACAAGTTAAGGTCATTTAAAAGATATCTTGTTGTAGTCTTGCAAGACTCCCATGCTATGGATGAACGGAATGGAGAAAAAAGAACAACACATTAGTGTAGTAATCAGAAAATGGCTGCATAAATGCCCATAGCCGAATCTAGGTTAGCTTTCCTTTTGCTTTTTTCCTGAAAATTTGCACAGTTAAACATATAGCCATGGATCCTAGTGGCATCTGTAATGATCAGAAGAGTCTAAGCTCCAATTCCTATTAATCATCAATAGAACAACCTTGATGTAAATAAACGTTTTCATGAAGTATCCAGTTTAGTTCAGTATACTGCATTAGAAATCCCTCACTATATCTTTTATTCCCTTAGAATACACTTTGGATCTAATCCTTATTTACTGTGGCCACATTACAGTTTTAAGTTTTAATGAACTCTTGAGGATTTCTAGGTTCCAAAGGGAGAATTGTTCCCTTCAAAGATACATTTTTGTCTCTCCTCCCAGATCTCCCCACTGCATGAACGATGACTTCCAGGAACAGGCACCACCTGGATCCAAGTCCAGTTGATTTCATTGGAGAAGCATGTCTGTTGGTCCATTAGAAGCTAGCCATTTGAGACCCACCAATCTGAAAAAAATCATAGGCTTATTTGTCTTCAAATAGCAATAAGCAAACTAGTAATAGCTTGTTCACTATTTAAATGTATGTACATGCATAGTGTACTGTAATGTGTAATCAGATACGATACATACCCAATATGACAACAGATACTGCACATACACTTCTATATATTCTCAAGCGCATTAACACTTAAACACCTTGTAAAATATTCCATTTAACAAATTATACTATAACAAATTTGTATATGTTAAAAATTTAATTATATTTGGTAATGCATGTTTTGAAAAGTTACACTTGGCTTAAAATAACAGGTATAGAAGCATGATATAAGTATATTATATGGAGGGTTATTTAGGTCACATCCCTTATGAGAAGACAAAAAACTCCCCTATTAAAGTACACAAGTGCATATTTGGTGAGTGGTAAGGTGGTATACCACTTTCCGACTACTAAGGGTATTAGGCAAGGGGACCCCCTTTCCCCCCTTCTTATTTACCCTGATTGCTGAAGTCCTGGGAAGACTTATTGAGAGGGCAGATTCTAGGAATTTGGTGAGAGGTTGGAGAATTGGAAGGGATAGTGTTCCAGTCACTCATTTACAATTTGCAGATGATACAATTCTTTCTTGTGGCGGGGATGAGATCTAGGTGGGTTAGTAATCTTAAGCAGGTGATCAATGTGTTTGAACAAGTGACTAACTTCAAAGTTAATTTTGATAAGAGTTGTGTGATTGGCATCAATATGAGTTTGCGAGAAGTGGAAGAAAGGGCTCAAATTTTGGGGTGTGAGATTGCACAGTGGCCATTGAAATATTTGGAACTTCCACTAAGGGATAATCTGAGCAAAAGGAGCTTTTGGAATCCGGTGATTGATAGATTCACAAAAAGGTTAGCTTCTTGGAAGAAAAACTACCTATCTTTGGGTGGTAGGATAACTCTAATTAAGTCAACATTGGCTAATCTCCATATTTGCTTTTTGTCTATGTTTAAGATTCCTGAGGGAGTGTGCGGGGTTTTGTTAAAACTAATGAGGGACTTCCTATGGGAACAGGGGGAGGAAAAAAGGGACCATAGAGTTAGGTGGGATGTAGTTACCAAAGCTAAAAGTGATGGATGGCTTGGATTGGGTAACTTACAGAAGAAGAATGAAGCTTTATTTGGGAAATGGCTATGGAGATTGGCAAAGGAAAGGGATAATTTGTTGGCTCAAGTAATTCTAAGTGTCCATGGGCAAGTGGCAGACGGCTGGGATGCGGGAGTCTCATCTAGGGCTACAAGAGCTTCCCCTTGGAAGTCCATCCATGTCATTCTTCTCTCATTCCTTTCTCTCATCAGGTATGACCTTTGTTCTAGTAATTCTGTGAAATTTTGGTAACATTTTTGGGTGGGAAACTCACCCTTGAAAGAGCAATTTCCATCTTTGTATTCCCTCTCGAGTTTTAAAAATGAGCCAGTATCCACCTTTTTATCCCCTACTAATTCTGCTCTTGATTGGAACCTAGGTTTTAGAAGGGCTCTTAGAGATTCTAAGTTGACACCATTTCTGATTTGCTTAAGATCCTGGATGAGGTGCTTATTGATCCCTCTAGAAGGGATAGTAGGATTTGGGTTTCTTCTCCCTCGGGTGTCTTCTTTTGTTTTTCCTTTTTCAAAGAGTTAGCCCATTTTTGGACACCCTTTCCCAGTCTTGGAAATTTGGGGTAGACTAATTCCTCCCAGAGTGTGTGCTTTCTGCTGGAAAGCATTCCTAGAAAAGTGTAACACTTGTGGATTCAAAGGAAAAGGCCTAATTGGTGTTTGTCCTTGCATTGGTGCATCCTATGTAAGGAGAATGGTGAGAGCTGCTATCACTTATTGGTATCCTTCCCTTTTGTATCAGAAATCTGGTGCTTTTTTTTTCTCTTTTTGGTTGTAGGTGGTCCTCCCCTTCAAATGTGCAGAGCCTGTTCAACATTACATTAGCGAGAGGGTTAAAAAAGAGAGTTAAATTTCTGTGGAGATGTGTATGAGCAGCTATATGCTGGACAGTGTGGGAGGAAAGAAATCAAAGAATCTTCCATGAAAAAGAAAGAAATAAGGAAGCCATCATTGAATTAATTTCTCTTAGGGTGGCTCATTGGGTTAAGACCTTAGAGCTTTTCGAAGATTACACAGCAGGAGATATCATCAAGAACTGGAAAGAAGTGGCTTGGTCAGCTCCCTCAAAAACTACCCCTTCTCCAGTTCGGGCTCCTCCAACCATGGGTTACACTAAATTGAACTTTAATGGAAGCAGCAAAGGAAATCCAGGCCCTTAAGGTATAGGTGGAGCATTCAGGGATGAAGAAGGTCAAATTATTGCCATGTATTCGGGTCCTATTGGATGGGGGGATTCTCTGAGAGCTGGAATATTGGCAGTCTTGGAAGGGATTAAAAGAGCCCAGCAGCTGAATATCAGAAAACTGGTGGTGGAAGGTGACTCTAGGCTGGTTATTAGTTGGCTGCAAAAGGAAGATTTCAGTTTGTGGAAATACTTAAATGAGAAAAAGAAATTTAAACATCTGTCTCAAAACATGGAAGTTCAGTTTCAGTGGACTAAGAGGTGTGCCAATTCTTTGGCAGACTCTTTGGCCAAGCAAGGGGTGGGAAGAGCTAATCCTTTCTGGGACGTGTTGTAATATGAAGTAAACTTACAGGGAGGGTTAAGAGATTTTACCACTCCGTCCTGTTGTATCTTTCTCTTTTAATCTCATTCTTAATAAAAGTTTCTGTTATTTATCAAAAAAAAAGGTATACAAGTGCATAGGGGTGCCTATCTTTTCAAAACATTGCTGTTGGCTTATCCACTAGGGGTATGCCTCCTTTATCAAAAATGGGATGTACTCTATTCACAACTTTGGAAGGGGTACTGTACCACATCCATGCCTGGTATTTTAGGAAATAGAGTTGTATCCCTGTTTTCCGAATCTGTCTCCATCTCAGTATATATTTCTAGGCATCATAATTTCCTTGTCCTTCAGGCACATTATAAATGCTTTTGGGGACAAGAAAGAATACCTGATCTTCTTTAAATAGTATTTGTGAAGGAAAAAGGGGAACTGCACCTATCTTGGTTGTTGAAGTAGATGATGTCAGATACCACTTCCTTTTCGTGATACTGTTGTTAAATGTCATACTCCAAACTGCCAATGTTCTATAGCAATTCAAATCTCCTAGAAGGGTTTTTTTTCCCCAACCATTATAGCGTATGTTTTTTCTAGCTTTAGAAACATTACAACAGATGGAGAGAAAGACATCAGCAATGTGTTTCAACGGGCTGAGGGAGTATACCTGTGCCAAGGCTGGAAAATCATACATCTTGAGGCCTGAAGGAATATACCCTTGTATTGAGGTTGCAAACGCATAAAGTCTGATACCAGACTTTCTTCAAGTAACCAAAAGCATACATTTCTCTTTACTTTGCATTACATGGTTTTGGCTCCTTTTACTTATATTAATACATTACTTTTATTTATCAGATGAAAAAGAAAATAAAGCATGTTTCTTAATCAGTGAGTGGGGGAGGGGGGGGGATTTTGTGTGAAAACCATATTAAGTGGCTTAGGTTTTAAACTCAAAATGATTAATTTCTCATTTGTTGTAGATGTTGTGTTATGTCGCAAATAAATCAGGCCATCTTCTGATGTTTCATCATTATTTTAACTTGTTTATTAGGTACATAGGATAATAAATATTATGTCACAAGACAAACAGACTGCCTCCTAATCAAAGAATAAATGATCATGTAAGATAAGGATGTATTTTATTAACTAAATGGGATAAGCAATGTACTTTATTTTCTGAAAAATTAACTTGGTTCACATGGTTGGCTCTATTCTAGTAACCTTCTTTTGTTGCTATTGTTACTCCTTCCAAGTAGTGTTAGATTTTGATGTGCTTCATTTCTATTTGGTGTTTTGTCAAATGCAGATATGGCCTCCTAAAAGCATCAAAGATTCAGGATCCTGTCTGCATTCAAAACTAAAGGAAGCTATTATGCAGGTAAGGTCCATGTTTTTCTCTCATATCATTTATAAAAAGGTGCCTCTTTTTTTTTTTTAATTAAAAAATGACACTTACTATCTATATAGGTAATTCTGTGATCAATCTTAAAGGAAGGTCGCTTCTCATGCCTTTCCTTGGGTTGCCTGTAACTCTTATCTGCTGGATTAATAAAATGTTCACTCATTTATCAAAAAAAATGGCTTGGTCAATTTCAGGAGGTGGTTTTTGTTGCAACTATGGGTCATTTACACAGTAGGTTCTGTTTTTGTTTTTTCCTCTTCTTCTCAAGGGTTTCGAAGTATTTTGCAAGCACATATGTCAGTTGGGAAACTCAAACAGTAGATGCAAACCGCTGCTTCTTATATGACTCATATAATAGTTCAACTTTGTAGGTATCCATATATGAAGTTCCTTTTATTTCATAAAGTCATTCTCTTTGATTGGTAACGAATCAAAAGAGAGGGTGGGCCTTGGCACAACAGTTAGGAAGAAAAAGTGATGTAGATGGAACAAGAAGCAATGTGGAAACTCCAACTTTTATTAGGTTATTTTGGATGATTTACTTAGATAAACACAACTTTCATTACCTACAGATTAATCCACAACTGATATTACGAGGGATCAGATGTACGAGTGTGTCTAGGAGTTGGTTCCATCAAAACCCTAAGTATGGGATACAGGGAGCTTGGTAAGGTTATCTTGACATCTTATGTTGAACAACATATAATTTCCAAACAGGCAAGCTAGCTTTATTAAGAACCTAGATCAATTCCATTATTAGAGTCTCCAATAAAGGAAGCATCATGAGTGAAAGAATGCCACATGACAATTAAAAACTCAAGATATCATCATTATATACTAAAATTTTGTATTGACCAATTCACAAGGTTAAAGGGACATACCTAGTCTGGCATTGCATTCGTTCAAGTTTCAATTTCCAATTGCAGTTTCTGTAACAACATCAGTTTATTGGTTTATGTTGGGCTAGGCCAAAATGATTTTTATGTCCTTGATCATAAAAGTCATAATCAGAAAACATTTATACGTTGGGTTATTCAGCATTTATCCCATACCCATTCTCACGCCATGTTTTATGGACAGAGGTACTGTGGATAAGATGAATGGTCCATCTAGCAGTATTACAAGTTGATTTGTTGGACTGGCCATCAAAAAAAGTTAATTTGTTTAACCCATTAAGTGAAGGCTTAATGATCTTTTTTGACTTATACTTTCATATATAGGGAGGCATAATTTTCAATTTTGGCTTATTCAATCATGACATGTAAAAGGGAGCTCATGTAAGATTATTTAATTTTTATAAAGATTATGCTTTGGCTAATCTTCCATTGTTATGCAGACTGGTTTGGAAAAGAATTTGTTTGGAAATCATCCTGTTTCACTGGCAACTGCTGGGTCCCGCCTTCCTCCTCCTGCTTTTGCTTCTGATCCACTTATGCATACTGGAGGCAGAGAGAAAAATAATTCAAGTTCTTTAGACTCCATAAAGGACCCGGCCTTGACATCTCTAGTAACTGAGAAGACAAACTTGGTTGAAGGGTACCCATCTACAACTGGAATAGACTCATCAAAACTTTCTTCTACTGATATTGTGGAGATAGATGGTTCTAGTTCAGTGGGAAATCAATTTGCATCTGATCTGGAGTCAAACTTCATCAAAAGTGCAAGTCCTGTTGGTGTACGTGGACATTTGCATTTGAAATAGATAATTAACCTGAACTTTCTCTGATTGTATATTTATATTTGACGTACTTCTTCCTTATGTTTATACATACCTTACTGCTGTTTGATACATTCTTCTATGATTAAAAATCATTGCAGCCTGGTGCTACAACAAGAAAAGGTGCTTACCATGTTGACAGGCAGAATTCTGAAATTTCATATTATGCTGATGATGAAGATGGTACCCAGAAGAAGTACACTCGAAGGGGTTAGTAGAACGTCATCCATGTTTTATAACCGCTATTTCTGGATCATATGAACCTTGTTTTAGGACAATTCTTGCAAACATAATTTTGATGTGGTTGGTGATGGAACAAATCTAGTTGGGTACCTCTGGAAACTGTGAAAAACAAGATCAATATATTCTTGTTCCTTGATTTTAGTGAAATTAATTTGATTTTCAATCCATTGTAAAGATTTGAAAAACCATGCTAATCTCAAGCAGCTATAAGTAGGGATGTTTGTAATGCTGCTAGACTTCCTTTTTCCATGGGGAACATTTCTGAAGTTGTGTAGAGTATGGGACTTCCCTATTTCACTTATACTTCTTTACTCACTCTCAACTTCCCAAGAAACTGTTCAACCTAAAAGTGCAAGCTTTTAGGTGAGGTCCCTTAATAGGTTTTTATTCTCTAACATGCCCCTTCAGGTAAAATCCCATCGGGTTTGAAGTGTGGAAGCACGGGGCCACTCATACCTTGTGCTGAAATTTAATTAATTATTATGGGGTTGACAAACTTGGTCAAACAGGCTCTAATATCATCTCAAGGAACTGTTCAACCTAAAAGCTTAAGCTGTTAGGTGAAGTCTCTGAATGAGTTTTTTTTCTCTCTAATACCCACTTTTATATTCATTTTTATACTTTGTTTTTTCTAGAAAGGACATGGTTAGATAGAAGACCAAATAGCACCTGTTAGAAAACATGATCTGTTACAGGGAGCTAGTCTAGAAGAGCTAGGGGCAGACTGAGAAGGACTTGGTGGAAGTAACAAGTAAATATGGGACTGAACTGAATGGAATGGTGAAGCAGGATTCATCTAGCTGATCCCATATAGTTTGGGACAAGGTCTAGACGATGATGATATTTTATTTTTCTTTCTGTAAGGATGTATCTATCCAAATTCACTTAATTAATGTGAAACTATTCACCTTTGGTCTCTGATGTTTGTTGGAACGATTGGCATTGAAGGAATATAATAAACTTCAGAGGAATGATTTAGAATTCAGGATTATCCAATAATATAGTTTTCCAGTTGAGCTTCCTATTATTGATGATGAACTTGTTTTTCAGAAAATTGAAGGATGTTGGACAGAACTGTTCTGATTGCCAGTGTTTTAATTTGGCAGTGCATGTCTATTTTTGTCTTCAACTCTTCATGTATTAGAAATATTTCAACTTTGTTCCCACACGCTTCTGTTGCATCCCTGTATACTGGATTTTGCCTGGGCTAAAACTTTATTCAAAGAGGCTAGCATAGTGCTCTTTCTATGGGTCTAAAGGTCAAAGCTTGGATTTCATGCAAATGGCACAGAAAATGGATGTCTCAATCATAAAATATCATGTTGAGGTCCCCTGGACTCCTAAAGAAAAAAAATGACAAAATGATAAAGGTTCTGGTTGGGTTGGCTGATCACTAAATGATCAAGGTTCTTGTATGGACCTTTTACATTTATGATTAGTGTATAATACAATTTTTTTCCCTCAAAAAGAAAAAAAAAACAGTGAGGATTTTTCCAAATTGTTGGCCATCCTTATCTGGAATCAGCTAGGTGCCTAGCTGAGTGATTTCCAGACATCAATCTGAGTGGATCTTGACTCTTGAGATACTCTCCTCTTTCAGAATGATAGGTGTTTGATTTAACAAACTCAAATGCCAAACTATTATACAACAAAAGTTGGTTAGTATATGCATTTATTGGACTTAAAAAACTGAAATATCAAGCACGAAATTATAATTCTAGGAAAATTTTATTTTTTCATTAACCATGATCTTTGGGTTTCCCATTTTTCTTTTGATTATATCTTGTTGAAAATTGTATGCCTTGGTTCCTCCTGCTGAATTTCCATTTGAAGTTGCTTTAATCTGTATGGCATTGAGAAACTAAAAGGATTCTTATTGCAGGTCCTTTCCATCATAAGTTTCTAAGGGCTTTACTACCTTTCTGGTCTAGTGCACTGCCAACTCTACCAGTGTCTGCACCCCCACGCAAGGATAACACAGATGATGTTCCAGAAGGCCGGTTGCGTCATCCAAGGCCTTCAAGGATGGATCCAAGGAAAATCCTCCTCATAATGGCAATCATGTACTGTTGTTACACTTTCTTTTCTTTTCATCTGTTTGAGCTTCACATCTTTTTTGCTTGGGAGGGGTTGGAATCAAGTTTTAAGACTTCCAGCTAAACCAATTGGATTATCTGCATTTCTGAAGTGATACTGCAGTCTGCAGCACAATTGATGCTTAAAAGAGAGCAGGGAAATGCATTGGGATGAGTGAGACAAGCTTTCATTCCCTGCCTTCTAGATCAAAATCCTCCTAGTTGGTTAGTTGGAACTATATGATGCAACTACAGTTGGCTTCATTCACGTTCGTGTTTGCCATTTGTGGGGCACAAAACAGGAGAAAAAGAAAAGACAAATATGAATATACAACAGAAACAGAGGGAATCATTGTTATTTAGCTGACTATTAGTCCATGAATTTTTGCAGGGCATGCATGGCAACAATGGGTATCTTGTATTATAGACTGGCACAACGCAGTCTTGGTGATGACCTGCCCGATGATGAGCAACAATGATTATCATTGAAGATACACATGACGACAGTACTCTTACAGATTTTTGGTTACTGGGACCTTAATCCCGTTGACCCTGCCCTGTTTTCCTTATGTTGAGTACAGTTTGGCTACTTGTGTTGTTGTAACGCACGGATTGTTGGATTACAGCAAAAATGTCACACAACTCCTCTTAGCTCTCTTGCTTCTTTATATGTCCTTCAAATGTGCATTGTCCAAGTTGAATGGAAGAAATGGATTAAGGTTAAATGTCTAAGGGTTTCATGAACTTGGGGTTGGTCATTATTAGTTATTTCTTTCCATGGACTACTGATATAGTTATTTGGAAAAGAAAGGTCAAGGCTAAGCCAGTATAATTAGCTCAGTTCTGTGCCCCTCCCCCACTTCTGTGTTTCTCTGCAGTTGGATGATACTTAAAATGTCATGCTTTGAGTAGATCATTGTTCATATATACGTAGTCCATTATCCTGCTAGCTCCATTTCATCATGAATGGCATCTTGTCTATATATTCCTTTTTTCCCCTGCACTTAGCAAAGAAGCTTTGCAGCTAGGAGTTGTAAATGCAACCTGGTCACATTTAGAAAGGCCTTGTGGCATAACTTTGTCTTGCATATCGTTGAATCAAGGTTTTCGTGATTGTGATCGTGATTCAATACTCGTATGTGACCTTGTTTCTGACAGTACCGTTGTTTAATGGATGTCGACCAATCAAAATTCTAATGTTCTTCACTTGGGTAAACAGTCTGGGAAATGTATGGCTCATGGATCAATGAACCACGGTTAAGCATGATACAGTCCACGGTTCAAAGTATTGACATGTATCAGCCCGTATTGGCCAATACGTATCGTTTTGGGACCCCTTTGATACGCCCCTACAGTGGGTGTATCAGGGGTCTGACCGGTTTAGGGGTGGAGGAGCCTTAAATTGCCCCCCTGAATCGGTTACGAAAGAAAAAAAAAAAGCGTGAAAAGCTGTATCGATTCGCCCGATAAGTTCATACTGATATATCGGATAATATCCACTCAAACCCAAGGGAATGAGTTTACCAAAAAGGCAAAAACCGAGGGAATGAAAACCTTCATTGGAGTTGAATATGTTTACTTCAAGAATGAGGGGATGTTCTTAAATCATTGTCACGACACTCTTTCTATCGCTATTTCTATAGTTACAACTTAGACGCATAAACATAAACAGGGGGAATGTGCTAACGAAATTGGACCTCGTCCTGTACTTTTTCCGTCACGTACAAATTGCAGTGTGGTGATAAAAGGCAAGGTTCAAAATAACGATACGTTGGTATGGGAGTATTGGGCAAATCGATATAGCTTTTCATTTTTTTTTTTTTGCAACCGGTTCAGGGGGGCTGGTTTAGGGCTCATCCACCCCCTGAACCGGTCAGACCCCCGATACATCCACTGTAGGAGAGTATCGGAAGGGTCTCAGAACAATACGTATTAGCCGGTACAGACCGATATGTATCAATACTTTGAACCTTGATAAAAGGAGGGTTGCATCAAATTGACATTTGACACTAAAATTTTTATCAAGCCTTATGGCATTAAAACTTTTTCTGGCGTACCCATGATTTTCTCAATTTGGTCTTTGACTCTGTTATTAATTAACCATATTTAGAAATCCAATATAATAAATGGACTTGAATAAAAATACAAGATATATATGGAGATAGTTTCAAGCAAGACTTATTTTTCTTATTATCTTCTTTTCTGTTAAAGAACCCCCTGCATTATGGGGTCAGTGACAAAGATCCCTTATACTTTATTTTGCAATAAAGACCCCTGAACTTTATCTATTAGACAATGACCCCACCGTTAGTATTCTGTCAGTTAACTTCCAAAAAAAAAAAACATTCACCTGATTAAAGTATTTTAAATCCCCAAACTAAACTGACCTTTCTTATTTATTTGAAAGGTGACAAGACATCACCGACTAGATCACCATAGATTCCAATAACCACGGTGACGATTGATTTGTTCAATCCTCTTCAATTGGTGGTTTCTATCTAGAAATCCACAAGACTGGTGATCTTGTTAGTTGTGGCATTCTTTGGTTTCACCTTGATTTGTTCAATTCTCTTCAAGTAGCATTTTGGTCCCTATTATGTGAAGGATATCAAGAGACTTGGAAAGGCCAGTATTACAAGTCTTTTGATTGTCCTATTCTGTTATTTGTGGGTAACCGGTGGTGAATGTTGAGGGTGAGTGGTGATTGGCACCAACAGAGGGTAGAGGCGGAAGTAAGGGGAAAGGAGAAAATGGTGATTGATGAACAACAAAGACTGAGGAAGGGAATACGAAGATTAGATTAGGTTAGGGCTTAAGAGAAAAGGACAATAAAAAATAAAGATAATTCAAGTAGGTATTTTGGTAATTTGATGTGTACTTAAGGCCTAGGGGATATTTATCACCAGTAAAAGTTCAGGAGTATCTAAAGGAGCAATAGGGTGATGCAAGTTCTAGAGATCTACCCATTAAACCAGTCCAAAAAAATGTGTAAGCCAACACTTTCATGTGATTCCTGTGAAGGATTATGAGCGCAGAAGGAGCGGAGCTCTGTGAGAAGTTTGATTCCATGCAATCAGTTGTCTATTGCATCATTATGACATTCCAGGGAGTATCTATCACTGTTATATTTTACTCTATCTTACGGGATCTGCTACTTAGTTGAATGGTTTTGCTCATCTTTAGATAGTAGTAAGCACACTGAACCGATTTACTTATGTAGTGTTGGTCTACTTACATAAATATGTTTCCTACTATATTTGCCCTGTTAGTCTAGTTACATCCTGACTTTTCGTTGGGTTTCTCTCTTTGGTTTTATTATTGTACTAGCATTCTATCTAGTCTTAATTTCTATAAGCTCTAGTATTTTCTTATAGTATTTTTGAACTTTTGTGCATTCATTTGATGTTACATCCATCTATTTTCTCCTCGTTACTTGTGGCGGCTTGGTGGTGAAAGATATCCCACCGATGAGTATGTGTCATTATTTCAAGATTTGGTAAATCTGTCTTCAATTTTATCTTTATTCCACCCTTTTTTTAACTTCCTAGATTCACCAACTTTCATATTTCTACTTCCTTTCTCATGATCTTCTTCTTCCTGCAATGAACTATGGACAATTTAGATGCCCTAAATGAAGCCTTTCAAAATATGCTTCATGTTAATAATATTCTGGGTATTGATTTTGTTGATATTTGTCCACACCTTCCTGAAAATCTCCAAGATGGCTGGATTTTTTCTTTCATTTGCCGCTTGTTTCCTCGCCTTACTAATCAATTCTATGAACTTGAACATGGCCTTTACACCCTCTGGAATCTAGACCCGAATCGTCTCCTTATGACACCCTTTCAACGAGGCCACTTTCTATTATGATTCAGGTATGAGGAAGATTAATTAGATTGAAGTTTGGGCCCAACTACATGATTTTCCTTATGAATTTCTTTCAAAAGACATAGGTAGGCCCATCTTTGAATATATAGGTCCTACCTATCATATTATAGTCATTCAAAACTATATCCGAGCCAAAGTTTACATTACGATTGACCAGCCCCTTAAAACTGGTTGTTTTTACAATATTATGAATTGAGTGTCTTTTTGGTATGAAGATCTCCCCTCAACATGTTTTCTGTAGTTGAGTCGGACATCTTTACCGACGATGTTCTCAACACCTCCCCCATATTCCTGGTTGGTCTTTTGAATAATATTGTAACCAAAGATCCATGCATCTTCCTAGTCCTTGGTTGAGAGCCAAAATTCCTATGCAATAGAACTGACATCGCCTCTCCTTCTGTAAATTTGCCCATCTGTTCAGCCAGACAATGAGCGAACTTCCCCGGTGACTTCACAACCTATTACTTCCCCATCACAACCCCACCATGCACCTTCTAATCCTGATTCCACCTTGGCTAGAGTTACATCATCCCTCTCTACCTCCCACCCTTCCACTAATAACCTCCCTCTATGTAAGTCTCCTAAAAAACCTACCATCTAGCCCAACAAACTCAGAATACCCTCACCCATCTACTCTTTTCGGATACTACAGGCACCTCTTCTTCTAGGGGAAAACGTCATCGAATTAATCTTCTAGAAAATCTTGAGATTGAAGATACTCCTGATCTACCCATTTATTACAGGCCTGAATCTTCCACTCAAAGTAACCAAACTAATAGAATACTTACTATTATTTAATCTTATATGAAAATCCACAATGAGCTAGTCAACCAAAATAGAGAAACATTTGATCTAGAAAATCCTCCTACAAGCGCGCCAGAACCGGTCAGTTATCTCTTTCTAACTTTTACTCCTTTTTACTGAACAAGGTGGTGATGGCTAGCCCCCAACAGCCACAACACCGCCAATGTTGATTATGAGTTGGAACTGCCATGGGGTAAAGCTCCCTAAGGTAGTTCAGGGTCTAGGAATTTTGGTTAAAAAAATATAACCTGGATTTTATTTTCCTATGTGAAACCAAAATTCCATAAGATAAAATGCAATATATAGCTAACCCTTTTCACTACTCTAATTCTTATTTAATTCCTCCTGAAGGACGTGTTGGAGGATTAGTTGTTTTTTTTTTTTTTTTTGAAAACTAGTATCACTGTTTTCTCTCTTTTTGGTTCATTTGAGTTATGTTTTTCTTAAAATATCTTCTCCTCCTACTCTTGAAAATTAGTTGCTAGAATTTATTTATGGTCCATCAATAAAAGCCCATAGAAATAAGCTTTGGTCAAATCCTAATCAATGGCTATAGTCTGTAAACCTACATTTTTTACCTATTGAAGACTTTAATGAGTCAGATACAATCATAATTCAAGACCTAACTTCCTCTAAGAGATCTTTTAGGCTTACTTCTACAAAGTACCGTAATTTAATATTATATCAAAATCTTATTGAAATCAATATTCAAGGAGGTAAACTTAGTTGGTCTAATAAAAGATCTACTAGACTTATTAGCAGAACTCTTGATAAAGCCTTAGCTACTCCTGATTGGATCTCAACTTTTCCACATGCCACTCTTACTTTATCTGATCGTTGGGTTTCTGATCATCACCCTCTTATTCTAGATATCACTCCTAAAAAAAATCAATATCCAAAACCCTTCAGGTTTTATGAAATGTTGTTATCAAATAATTCTTGTAGAGATGTAATCCTAAATGGATGGAATTTTCAAATATTTGGATATCCTACCTATAGACTCTCCTTGAGGATGGATCATATTAAAACTAACCTAAGCAGTTGGTGGAAATCGAAGTTTATTGATCCTCAACACAAATTAAGTGAATTAGAAAGGCAGATTATTCAAGTGGAGCAATCTACCCCTTGGGATCAAACAAAAATTATGTCTTTATATAAGAGTTATGATGATACACAATCACAAATTGAGTGTTTTTGAAGACAAAGATCTAGGCAACTCTGGCTGAATTTGGTTCTAGCAATGGAATGTCTGACTCGGATGATTGTTAAAGCTGAAAATGATGAGTAGCTCAAAAGCATCCAAATAGAATTACCCCTACTATTTCTCATTTACTTTTTGCATATGATATTCTCTCAATTTTTAGAAGTCATCAAAATGAACTAGACACCCTCAAAATCATCCTTCATTAATTTCAAAATTCTTTTGGGCAACTTATAAATTTAGAAAAATCAGGCATCTATTTTAACAAAAATATCCACCCTATGCATCAAAGAATGATACGGAAACAACTGCAAATGAAAGCCCTTCCTAAAAATTCGAAATATTTAGGTCTCCCTTTGAGTTGGAGGCAAAATAAACATTCCCAACTATCTTTCATTCTGGATAATCTTAAGGCTAAACTTAATAGTTGGAATGCTTCTATTATAAGTCAAGCTGGGAAAAGAATCATTATTCAATCTATTCTTCAAGCTATCCCTACTCATACCATGACTATAGCCCAACTTCCCCAAAAAACTATTGTTGCTATATATCGAATTATCAAAAATTTCTGGTGGGTTAAATAGGACACTAATCCTCATCCTTATCATTGATGTGCTTGGAGTAAACTTTCTCTTCCTAGATCCTATGGTGGATTAGGTTTTAGAGATATTAAATTGGTGAATTTAGTCTTATTCAAAAAACTAGCTTGGAGATACCTTAATGAGCAACATAAATTATGGGCCCAATTATGGAAATCCAAGTATCTTTCCACCAACGCAATTTTCCCTTACTCCATTCCCCGATCAAGCTATTTTTCTGGAGATTTATTACGCCAAAAATTCAAAGTCTTTTGTAGGAAGTCTTTTTAGTTTTAGAATCTTCTACTTGTAAAATTGACCAACTCCCTTGGATCCAAAATGGTGAATCTTTTCAAATGATAAATCATCTCATTCCAACTAGTATGTTAAACCTTACCTTCACAAATCTCATCACTAATGGCAATTGGAATATGTCTATACTTTGAAATTACTTTGATAGTAACCAAAATTCTTAGATCCTTCAAACTCCTATCCGTACAACAAATACTCATGTTTCTTGGATTCAGACCAAACATTCTTCAGGTAAGTTTCTATCCTTAGTAGCATACAAAGATTCAATTCAGCCTTATATGCCAAGACTTTCTGACCAATTCAAATATTGTATAGAATGGATTTGGTGCCTTCCATGCCCCCCTTTATCAACTATTTATTTGGCATCTTATTCAAGGTTATATCCTTGTTAAGGAAAAATTATTTCTAGAAATTAAGATCTAACTTGTATGTTTTGTCATACTTATCCAAAATCCTTGACTGATATGTTTCTAGAATGCCCTTTTACCCAATCCATCATATTTTTATCTCCTTGGAATATCAATTTAAATAACATCTCTCATTCTTCTTAGATTAACTGTATTATTGAATTTAATCATCATATTCCAAAAATACCTATGTTCATAAAAGTACTTAACTAGTATGCTATAGCTTTATACTATATTTGGTTTGTGCACAATAAAAAAAAAATAGAGATTTAGTTGTTTCAAGTGTGTGGATTATCCTGAAGATTAATACTATCTTTAATGGTATTCTTGATTCACAACCTCTTTCACGAACAACCCAGGAATTACCTCCACAACTATGTTTACATTTGAAATCAAATAATGATTGTCTCATATTCATAGATGCAGGGAAAATTAACCATTCTCTTTTTAGTTATGGTGTTATCATCCTTAATACCCAGCTGGAATGTCTTCAAGTTACAGGAGGTAGAAAGCATTTGAAATCAGTAAAGGAAGCTAAAATTTTTGATATCTTTCAAGGAATTTACCAAGCATGTCAACTAAGAAAATCCAATATTTTAATCTACTCAGATTGCCAACTAGCAGTTCATGCTTCAGAACAGAACTTCTTTACATTGTTTGACCTTAAGATTGTTAATGCAAACAAAAAACATGTTTCTTTCTTTTTAGTCTATTCATTTTTTAGTTATTAATTGGAGGTATAATGTTCATGCCCATCAAGTTTCCAATTGGAGTAAACATATTACACAATATCATTTTTTGTTAATTCACTATCCTCCATCTCCATCAGATGTACAAAACTTTGTCTTTTTCTCCTTTTGTTGATACACTAATTTCATTTTTCAAAAAAAAAAGTTCAGAAGTTCTTTGTAATTTATCCCTATATTTATTTTCACATTAGGCTCCATTTGGAAGGAGTACAAATACAAATATGTACTGTGCAAATATATACAAAATAATACAAAATATAAGGTTTTACGCTCTACATATTTGTATTTGTACTCCTTCCAAACTGAGCCTTAATGTCGAAATCATGAAACGAGATATATGAATACGATAGCTTTGGTCTTTGACTCTTAGTCCTATGACCAATCTAATATTATTGTCACGAAGAGGAGACATATAGATATTCTCATCATTGTCGTGGAAAGTTGAAAACGAAAGTTGAAACATCGAGGTTGTGTGTGATTTGGTACTAGAAGTATATAGTTAGAGGTTTGGGTTAACATTCTTTATGCAAAAATGAGGGATAGTTAGGAGATCCATCATCCAATGACCTACTAGATGCTCTCTTTTAACATTTAAGTTGGCTAAGGTGAGATTGATACAACCTCATAATTAAATTTAGTGGAATAATCCAATCTTTGTAAAACATAACAAACATGTTTCACAAATAATTATTGCACTACTTTTGTAGTTTATGTTGAAGACTAAGGGCCTATTTGTTTCCTCTTAAATCTTATCTCTTAAGAGGAACCTTTTAACTTTAAGAGAAAAATGGTTGTTTGTTTCCTCTTATCTCTTATCTCTTAAAGTGCAATCATACAACTTTTTATTTTTCAATGATACCCTCAAAAAGTTGAACAAAAACTCTAATATATGGGGTCAAAATGGATATTTGATAATTTTCAGAATTTAGAGTTCAGAACAACATTCTTTGCATTTAGAGTTCAGAGGAAAGAAAAGTTCACCAATACTAATATACATCTTAATATAATTATTGCACTTTTAAATGTCAGACTTCAAAACAAATGAACAGGTCCTAAGAGCGATAGCCAATTCATATAGGCCGGCAGAGAGAGAAAGAGAGAGAGTAGGTGGACAAGGACAACTTACCATAAATGTCCTTGTGCTTTCAAATCTACTTGTCTTTTCTTTTTTTCCATCTTTGTCATCGCAAAGGTTATTTTTGTCAATCGATGTGTTTGTGGATGTTAATTTCAACCAAGCAACCAAAATTTTGAAAACGTAGAAGCCACCGGCATTTTATCATTGAGCCTAGCTCAAGGTTTTGTTGGGTCGGGCATGCATAATCCAGCTCAAGGTTTTATTGTTTAACCTTCAAAACTGAGCTAATACAGCTAAAGATTTACAAAACAGCTATCTCAACATAACCAGTTTGTTATGTTGTCGTATTTTGCAGGCCTTTAGGATCCATTCTTTTTTTTTTGTTTTAGAGGAGGGAAAGTTAGTAAAGGGATTTTAACTCCCATTGATCAAGATACTAAGGTTTCTTTTTTTTTTCAGATTGAGGTCCATGAAAAATTATGTGTTTGCAAACAATGAAAATAAGTGTGAATGTAAATATAAAGACTGTAAAGCAGTCCACATAAATTGCAAAGTTGGGTTAGTTTTGCATTGACAAATTTACCTTCTTACCAAACGGATTTTTAGCTGTAATGGATGCAAATACAAATTCAAATAGTGTATGCCTTTTTTATCAAAAGTCCACTTGAATGCAAATTTACTTCTTTTTAGGGAGAATGACGGTTCAGCCCAAGGTTAGAATCTTTAGGCCCAAAATACAGTTGGGGTGGATGCCAGCAGTTGATGCCAATTCATTGGCGGGCATTGGTGTATAAAGTGATGGTTTTTGACATTTTGAATGGTTATAGATCTGCAGTGGAATTCAGAAAACTGCATTGGACCCGTCTGCACTTTTTCGTTCTTTTTATTGATGTACTTTTACATCTTATTATCAATGTAAAAATGCATTGGAAAATGTGTTATATGTCATTTGTCGGTGCATAAATGCAATGTTGCCAAACACAGGCAAAAGTGAACTAGAGTGCAAATTTACCCTTAATCGGGATTTACACTCTATTTGCATCATTTCCAAATGCAACATTCATATCATTTACTCTGGTAAATGATACCTAATTTTTTCACTTAGGAGAAAGTTGCCAACACTTGGATGGGACAAAATTGACTCTTTTAATAATGGATTTTTATGGCTTAAACAATCATTGCCTTATTTACTTAATAAATGAAAGAACGTGTGTAAATGTACGTACTTGGATAGATTTTTTCTAAGAAATACTTACCTAAGTGCATTTACCCAGATAAGTAACCTCCCCAAAAGCCAATGAAGCCTTAGGATGACATATCAATCCCGACCATCTTTCTTTATTCTTGCAGCAAAATTCCCTCAAACTTTGATATTGAGGGCTTAGGAGGAACCCCCCCCCCCTTCCCCCACACATTCTCCCAATGCCTGAATGTGAGTCTTATTGGCGGTGAACATTATTCGGTTAAAACTGAAGTACTGAACCGAAAATTTTGGTTTCGGTTTTTTCGATTTTTGGGTATTTCAGTTCAGTTAATTTGGTTTTTAGGAATTTCAGTATTTGGTTTTGATTTTCAGAGTTATAAATTAGATTAGTCTAAAAAACCAAATTAACGAAATTCATTATATAATATGTAATATATAATATACAATATATAGCATATAATATATAATATGCTATATATTTATATATTAATATATTATATATAATGTATTATAATTAAATTGAATTTCATAATATATATTATAATATATAATATATATTATAGGTATAATATATAATATTATATATATATATTAATTAAATTTGATTTTTAACCGAAAATCGAACCGAAAATTTTGGTTTCGATTATTTCGATTTTCTTGTAATTTGGTTTCGATTCAGTTTTCATCTTTTTATTTCCATTTACTCAATTCGGTTTTTAACCGAATAAATCGAATGCTCACCTGTCTTCGCCTCTTCTTCTCACACCCTCGTTCCTTTTAATTGTTTGTTTAATTCACTACTTAATTACAATTAATTCCTTCTAAATGATTGGCATTAGACACTCTACCCAGCTCAGTTGTGTTTTTTAAGAAAATCTAAAGCATTTAAGACCATTCAACTTCAAGGGTTGCATTATTTTAGTCGATCGTTGCCTGAAACCTGGTCTCCGGCCCCCGGCCCCCGGCCCGTCTCTGAGCTGTTCTCCGGCCTCATGCATGCCAATCAGACTCTTTTACTCATGAAATTCGTGAAACGTTCATATACAGATGATGAGCTGCTGGGTATAAGACTGCCTCCCATCTTTTGCCTTGTCAGGCATCGAGCAAACTGAAATTCTCTTAACGGTTAATACTGTGATAAACAGTAGGCCCTTTCTCTTTTGGCTTATGTAGAAAGAATGGAGCCCGTGGAAGCATTCTCTGAGGGGGAGTACCGGAGCTCATTTAGGGCCTATTTGCTTTTCAGACTTTGAGAGAAGGAAAGTCCATTAATAGAATTTTGATTCTATTGACTGAGATATCCATATATTTTTTCAGATTTATATAGGATTTATAGAATATTTATTTTTTGTGGATAAATAACTTTTACACCTAGAAAAAATTTGCTAATATTTGGACGGGACCTTCCTCCACTAATACTCCTTCCAAATCCATTTAGACATGACAACATGCTTGGATTAATTTTGTTTTTACAACTCAACTTTACCCATTGTTACTCAAGTCTGAATACTAAGCATACAGGATGAGGCCAGAAACAGAAATTAGAACAAAAGAACGTCAGTCTCAACTTCATGGTAACACAGATACTACAAAAACAGAAGACAAAAAAGAAAAGAACTCAAATATATAAATTGATTAAATAAACATGAAGGATCACTCAGACAATCGTTATTCATTGCCGGAATTTCAGTTGCTTTTTAGAAAATTTTAACAGGCATATATGTATTGCAACCTAATGACGATTTTGAGGCAATTTTCGGTGAACGAATGATAGGTATCTGCTGCAGTGTTGACAACACTGACACTTCTAGGAAGGAATTGAATTTGATAATGTGAAAGCTTGAAAATTTGATGCCTCTTCATGTTCTACTGGCCCTCGCACCATTCATATGTTTCTTTTCAATACCGAACAGAAAAGCGTCTCGTTTTAAAATGGCTTTCTTTGAAAATTCAAAGAGGAATGAAGAGAAAACCATTATGTCTATAACCTAACCTATGTCTCGCAGTTATTTTTGGGAGTAGATTTTCAACATCTAGCATTGCTCTGCATACACCAAGTTACCATCTTATGCCGTACAGATATCACTTGATACATCCACGGTAAAAATAAAAATAAAATGATTGTGAAAATTCTAAGAACAAAATCATTCTAAGTTTATAACCCCTTTGACTCGTCGTTACCAGCAGGAATTTTTAAGCACAAGTGAATACATAATGATATAACTACCCACAAATTGAACCAACTGCCATTGAAACGGGCAAGGCCTCTTAAATCTTTAGGACAAATGCGGAAGATTTAGTTAGCATGAGACAAGTTCAGCCCCAGAAAAGCTAGACGTGAATTACCTAATTTCTCTTTCAATTGGAGGATACCCGATCCATCTTAATAGGGACAGGGACTCGATTAATTACATACAATCCATACACCTATCCACCACCCAAAAGAATTCGCACCCCAATTTTAGTAAGTTTCTCTTAAATCTTAGGACCATCTCTTCATCTCTTGTCTTACTTTCATAATCTACCGATTCATAGAACTTGAGGCCACTCCACGTGAAGAGAAGCATTCTTGCATTCTTGATGGAATAAAGAGAAGCAGTCTTACTTTCACATGTCTGCATCATCCAGGACTCAAAAACAAGGGAGGCCTCCTTTTCAGGTCCGATCCTCACTTGCATGATTTGGGACATCTGTTTGACTGTCTAGTGGCATGTACTGTGCCATTATAGCCCTGATTTCCGAGTCCATGTACGACTGAAACAGAAGAAAAAACAGAACAGTAAAGATTTGGCAGAGCTTATTTTAATCACCTCTTTGTGCATATGCATAACCGCATATAGATATTGAGAGAAAGAGAGAGATAATTAAGATGATTATCCTCAAGCAGTTATACATGCATAACATCAGATATTTAAGTAACAAACTATTAAGAGAAAGTTATAACAGCATGACTGAAAAATTAATGCCCATCTGAACACAAGCGTACCACAAGGAAATCTCTTAGGATTAGGGGATTGTAGTGTTTTGTACTTACTCTTAGTCTATATTTGTAAACAAGATATTTCCCAATACACAGTTGGGATGTGCTGTGGGGCGTTTGTGGGGCACAGATGTGAATTCGTAAATATTATGCAAACTCATGTATGTATATGTGTGCACACGCATAGGAGAGAGTAAAATTGCTATACTCACTTATGCAAGTGTCATGGTCCCTAATGTACAAGAGTTCTCCACTGCAAGTGCATTCATAGCTACCCCATATATTGTTGCAGCTGCATTCAGGGCACTGGCAAGCTTTCTTTTCTTTGCACTCATCAATATCTATCAGTAGCAAGAATAAGGTACAAAAAAGGGAAAAAAAAATTGTTAAACTTGGAACGTGTTTTAGCTTCTTTACAGTATATCCCAAGGCAATTACAATTTATCCATCTGCAAAGCTACTAAGTCAACTTGCATTTCATAACAGATTCACTACATCTGTCAGATGGACCATGATAATGATCTATAAACAGCAATTGTGTACAGCAAAAAAATGGTACAGTTGATATATGTCTGTATATTTACTGAAGCATAAAATGTGCTATAGGATGTGTATGCAACTAAGCATTCATGTCAATTTTTAGGCCATGTATGCACTTGGATTCTAGCTACCATGTCTACTGGGTCCCTTAAGGTAAATCTCACATTTATCATACTTATAGAGAAAAAAAGTAATTGTTTCTTTCGTTTTCGTTTTCTTCTTTTTTATGGCATTCGTCTAGAACAGAAGATACTGGCAGGCAGGATCTCTTACCTTCACAGCTCTTAACACCATCACCTCTAAATCCTGGAGGACACTGGCACTTACTGTTCTCAACATCCTGATATTGACAATAGTGAGTACACTAGACCATATAAGGAGGAAAAAAAGTTAGCAAAGACTATCACCAACCACACAAGCAGAGAAGGTCTTTCCATCTCGAGTTTCATGCCAACAACCACCATTATTTATCTTACATCGTCCAGGTCCACTTGCTGCAATGTGAAAAATAGGTGCAATACATGGCCATAAGATGCTAGAAAAAATGGCACATCAAAAGCATACTTGAAAAGAAAATTTTGATTGGAACTAAAGTTATAAAAGAATAAAAACATTTAATACCTGAAGCTGATACATGAATAACATTTAACATAACAACAATCAAAAGAGATTTTATTAACAAGGAAAAGGAAGAGAAGTAAAAGGCCAAATACGGCTGAAGTAATGTAGCCTGGGCCTGGTGCCCCCAATGAAAAAGGCCTTCGGTCCCACCTCTTTCAACTGAATTTGCTAGGCCATTAGCTGTTCTGCAGATCCACCAGAACAAGATATACCATATGGAAGCAAATGCCCTAGTCTTTTTATTGAGAAATCTGAGATGGAAAAGATCCATCTACTGTCAAAAACAGCTGACCGGTCACAATAAGACAAACAGCTCAGACCTTAAAGAATACCTTTCCCCACTGGACCTGAGAAGCTCATGAAAATGAACCCTTGGCAGTTTCTAAAGATTCCAACAATAACTGATGATCTTAGACTACTCAAAACACAAAATCCCTTTACCCAATGTTGGTCCCAGCTATATGGTCCTAGGATATGTGGACTGGACACAGACAGACCTAACCTTTGGCTCTGTTTTTTTTTCTTTCTTTTTTTGGGCACAAGGTGGCTTCTTTCAGATTACCCAAAAACAACAATCAAATTAAGACTCACACTATTCTCTCTTTTTTTTTCTTGAGAAAACATAATATAATAATCTTTTAACATGTAAGAAAAAATGTAAATGGCATGATGTACATCAATGTACAATATGTGCAATGGAAACCACCCGTCCAAAAAACCCAAGTTAATTCCTCTGAGGATCCATCTTATTCCAGTAGGAATAGATGGTAAGATTCCTCTGATTTCATTGAAATAGTGTGCTGAAACCATGGCCCCTTTCCTACTCCTTTTGCACTCTTGGATATTCATGCAACTTTTAGGGGGGAGAGAAAGTGAGATTTTATATTAATGGTCAGGTCAACAGGAGAGATTCTGTTAGAGCTTTTTTTTTCCCTTTTAATGCAAGGACTCAAATTAGCAAGAAATCTCAGTTCAGGGAGGCTGTAAATTGAAGAAGATTCAGATGTTGGTGTAGGCTGGATGATAAGAGAAAATGCATGGCCATGAAAATATTTACATTGAAGCGTCAATAATAGTTATAAGTTACCAATAAAAAAATTATACCCACAGCATAAAGTTCATTGACATAAAAAAAAATATATATATATATATATATATATATATATATATATATATATATATATATATACAGGAAGAAGAGTTTTGTGACAAAATAATTAAAAAAAGGAGTATCGTTTTTATAAACTTAAAACTAACAACTATAACAAAAAATGTTTGGTGATCTTTTGCAACAAAAGTAATATAAAATGAGTTCTACATTTTTTATATATTTAGTTTATATTTTCTAAACGTTCATTATAGATTTCATACATTTTTATAGAATTTTCACAATTTCTATATATGATGTTTGGGTGACCTGCCATGAACTTCCATATGGACCAAAGTTTAAAGAATTGGATCAAATGCAATGTCAGCTAATTGCATGATATTAAATTGACATAGATGCTGATAATAGATTTGAATGTTCAAGTGTCTCTAACATGTATAAATGAATAAAAGGCTATATGTGATAAGCATGTATTCATTTTCATCCCCTTCCCCGAGCATGCAGAGAGAGAGAGAGAAAGGGAGACCTTCACAGGTGCTGTAACCATCTCCTTTAAATTGTACACCATTGACCATGGGACACTCACAAACTCTTCCACGGAATGTATCCTGAATAAATTTAGCAACTGTTAGCAATAAAGGAGATAAATAAATTACTGGATATATGTGGAGATCTTTTTTCTGTGGCTGCAGTGGGGGTGGGGGGACTACCTTGCAGGCAGTGATGTTGGCCAATTTATCTTGCCAGCAACCACCATTATTATCCAAACATTCATTTGTCTCTATATCTACACAAAATAAAACCCAGCTCAAAACAGATGTTGCTAATGAACATAGAACTTGAGGGAGTTGAAAATTTTAAAACTTGCCCAAAACTTATAATTAAAGCTCACCTCCATTCAAACAAACAGCTGGCTCAGTAGTTTCCTCAAAACCAGCACAAATGGCCTTCAAGACAGCACCTTTCTCTAGTTTTCCTGCACATACATATTTTAAAACCTGACACAGTCTAAATGTTCTTATAGTAAGAATTCAAACTTCTAAGACTGACCTCGGTATTGTCGATTATTGACAACAAGGGTAGGCAGTATAGTCACATCACCTCTTGATCCTTTTCCAACCTAAAGGAAACATTTCTTCTCACCTTAGAGTTTACATAAATAAAAATAGGACCAAAAGTTGCAAATAACTGCCAATAGTGACCTTTTGATTTACTAAAAGATGCTGCAGAACCACTAAAAAAGTTATAGAAAAAGCCTGCACTAGCAAGAAAGACCTACTTGGGCATCTTGTTCTTCTTCCAAAACAGGATTTTCAGAGTCAGTATTTGGGTCTCCCATACACTTATCGATTTGTTTGACATCAAGTCCTGCCCAGATGCAACTTGCAAATTATAAGTGTTCCATTTATGATAATTGATATACTTAGAATCCAAGAAAGCAATAAAAATGTACCTAGAGATTTAAGGACACCATCAGCACACTCCTTATTGTATTTTTTCTGCTTCATGGGACATCTTATTTGAAAATCAGTTACATAATCCCACCAGATCCAAGGCTTTTTAGATTCATTTGCTACTCTAAATACACATAGTTGTCTTAAATTTTCAATAACTACATCCTTCCCTTCATAACCCTGGCTAAAATCCTGTTCAGGATCAGGTGCACAATATCTCCCATGGTTAATGCATTGGGATTTGCACTGTTTGCTTAATGTGAAGGCCTGAGGACAATACCAAGTTATATAATGGGGTCTGAATTGGGTATAGCCACCTCGTTCAAGTATTTGTGCCGCACCCCTGAAATTCTTCACAAACTCCATCAGCATATCACACTTAACCCCACATTCATCATTGCTATTGGTCCACAACTCATACTCCACCCGATCATCTGGGTGTGGAACAGCTTCTCTCCAATCAAGATTAACATTGACCATATCCCCAGAATTGAGTGCCTTCTTCAACTTTTCACCAAAATTTTTGTCAATAAGTGCAGATGGAATGGTAATATTTTCAATATACTTTGTAGATCCACCATCCTCTTGTGGTGAATCCATGGTTATCAATGGTTCCTCAACGTTATCTGCAACAAGCACTGCAGAAGCCCCAGCGTTCTGGGCATTCCAAACTTTCAAAGCAAAAAAGCAATCTGCAAGGAATATAAGGTATTTTAAGCCCTTAAAATTGTCTGTGGTGAAGAGGGGGGGAAGGGTTAATACTTAATACTTTAGTAACAGAATGTTTAGAACCAGTAGCTCAAACTCCGAGGAGAAGAACAAGATCATAACTATAAAGTGATCTTGGGAAAATTAATGACAATGATAATGACAACAAAGGTGGTGCTGTGGTTGCAAATCATGGCTGCATAGAGTTGAAATATTAATGATAATGTTCTCCATGTTACCCGTAAAATCATTATATGTATTATATAGTGGAACAAGCCCCTATCAGTGTAGCTACGATAATCTGCATTCCATGAAAAGAAATTAAAAATGAAGTCAAACAAATTGGATAGCTGCAATTTTACCCTTAATGAAATGATTATGTAGCACCAAAAACATAGTACTAGTAAGACTAGAAGATGTGAAGACCTTACGCCCTTAAACCAAAAGAGGGAAACTTATTTACGATTACTATTTGAGGTTTACACCTCAGCAATTTAGCCCCACTTGCCTTTGAAAATCTTGATTGCAAGACCAAGGATGTTACATGGGCAGTGATTCTTTCCTTCCAAAGAGGCTTATATGGAGCAGGATTTTGGGCAATCAAGTACAACACATCTATATTGTGAATGTACTGGAGATGGCGATGTTGAGATAGATTACTAGTAAGACTAGAAAAGGGCAAAACCAGAACCAAGTGCATATGTGATAACATGAGGAAAAGAAAGCTGGTCTAGGCATGTACAAAAAAAAAAAAAAAAAAAAAGCAACTGTACTAGTAAAATAGAGAAATCTAATTCAAGTTGAGGATTCTAAAAGAGCCAAAGAAGGTCAAAGAATATATGGTTGTCATAGCGAGATATTGAAGAGGCAGGACTCAACAGAGGAATATGACCTATACATAGGATTGACAAAATGGTCCTAAAGTTAGCTCCATGCCATTAGAATAAGGCTCTGTTGAGTTCAGTTCCTTATAGCATATATCTTCTAAACCCAAATTCAGTTTCCCCTCCTCCAAACTCAAACATCTCGGTTAATGAGGGTCCTCTAGATTAACTAAAATTCTAATTCATTTCATCTAATCAATGCAAGAAATATCTAAGTTATCAAAATTTGAATGTTGCCAATAAGAAGATCACCCTTATAGATTTAAGCATTGTGAGATCTTACAGATTCAACTTTCCATGTTAGTCCATAAGAAACATTTCAAAGCGGAGTGTGAAATCATCTAGTGGGTGAAAGGCATGCTCAGACCTTAGTCCCTTTCAGTAAAATGAGTTCGTGATGTTTCTCCATTTAAAAATTGGTTTGAGTTTGACCTATTCAGACTTGCAAAATGGTAAATGATGTCACAGTTTGGGCTAGATCAAGGCATGGTTCAAGAGGTTAATTGACATAGGAAAATTGTGCAAGAAACCTATTATACAGATGAGTGATTTTGATAGCCCAAAATTGCACAAATGCAGCAGTACATGCACTAGAACAAGATGAAACACCATGGATCTGAAATTAGTTTTACTAGTTAGAACTTGTAGGACAGATCGAAGGGTCAGAAGCAGAAGGAATAAAGAAACAAGCTCAAAGTAGAATCCTACTAGTAGCCCTTTCCAGCAGTACTTATCTTTTTTTGATAGGGATTGCGGCAGTACTTATCGTGTTTACCCTGGTATATTATTAGGTTGGTTCACTGTATCTGTTGACTTTTTCCTTTCATCTTGTTGGTGGTGGCTTCTAGAGCTCCACTAGTATCCTTTAATTAGGGGGTTTATGATTGTGAATTGTGTACATATATTTTGAAAGTCCGCCCAAAAAATGAACTCGAAACTGAATTATAATAAGCTGGGTAATTTGAACATCTCATCACCAGTCTTGTTTTCTACTATTTAAAAGTCATCTCAAATATTAAAAATAAATAAATAGCAGACGGAATACCTCAAAGCTGAACAAGAGTAATAACAAAGTAAAATTCTGCCGAATTAAGCTAACAAGTACCTCCTCTATCGACCAATACAAATGTAGGGAGCGCTCCGGGCTTCGCCTTGAAAGATGTACCAAATTCGTTAAAATCCTTGCAAGCCTTCATGTTCTCCTTCGGATATACAACCGTCCCGGCCATACTTCCTCCATACTGAGGGATTCCAAAGTTACCGATGGCACTATCGTGAGTACCTTTTATGGTGTCTGGAGATGTCAGAGTTAAGCTGTTCTTTTCCACCACAAACCTCGCCGTCGCCGGCGACATCAAAGAAACCTCTACCAACAAAAACAGCACTGGAAACCCTAGAGAGAATCTTACTGCTGATCTCCTTTCCATTCGAAAACTTAAATGAAATAAAAATTGAAGGAGTTCTGTTTACAACAAGAAACTGTGATGAAAAATTTGGGACGAAACAACAAACCCTAAAATCTCGATTTCATCAAAAACGTGTTATTTCTAATTTGATAAAATCAAAAATATAAATCCTGAGTCCTACTATTCGTACAGAAGACAATGCTCTGAAGACCCACGAACGTGACGAGGGCGCGAGAGGGAGAAGAGATTGATTATTAAGGACGTAGAAGTGGAATTTAATAGATTTATGGAGTGTTTAGTAAAATTTATTTCGGTGATTTGGGTTGTTTCTTGACCAATAGAGTCAAGCTGTCTGGGCGAGATAGTAGTTACGATTTTGCGTCCGGGGAACACCTGCAGGCTTCGGAACGGTGGGATTTGTTTAGTCGTTTGCGTTATCACTTATATTATAATAAATAACGAAAGAAGAGATACCGTTAGTGGGTCCCAGTTGACCCTGAGTCACTGACTGCTCATTTAGTTTTAGGGTGGTGGCTAAGAATTGGGATTTGCTCCTTACAACGACCTCGCACAACTCAGCGTGCATGGAAAACATCTTCCGTAAATAATAACATATCGGTATAACACGTTATGAGAGGACCAGATCCGGTCTTGATGGGTAATGGCTATTTATTAGTTCGTATCTGATTTTCACAGAAAGTGCCTCACACCATCTCACAGTACATTACAGCCATGCATTGGGAACATCTTCCCATCCCATGAATGATAATAGTATGTATGGAAAATGTTCTCAACACACGGTTGCGGTGTGTTGTTAGATTGGTATGAGACATGTTATATGAGGAGCAGATCCAATCTCATATCAAATATCAGTCGGTTGGTAAGATCTCCTACTAGTCATAACGAGACTTAGGGCTTATTCGTTTATACTAAATTCTGAAGTCGGAATGCCTTTGAAACTGTAATTAACTTAAGAGATATATCGGAGTTGGTGAGCTTTTCTTGGTTTTGAAGTCTGAATGTAGAGAATGTTGTTCTGAAATCTGAATACTGAACTCTAAAATATAACAAATGACCGTTTTAACATTGGATATGAAAATTTTGTTTAACTATTTAACAAATTAATTAGTAATTCATTAAATGAACATAAAATAATTAATAAAAGCAGAATTGATGAAATTATTAGAACAATTAATAATTATTTATTAAGAGATTTTTAGTACATAATATTTTATTAATTATTTAATAAAAATTAAATAAGTAAATAATAATTATTAAATTGAGAATAAAATAAATAACCATGCATATATAATAAGATATTAAAAATATTTATTTTAATTTATAATATTTACTAAATTAGTTATTTTAATAGTTAATTATTAAATAAATAAAAATAAATTATTTTAGTAATTAATTATTTATTTTTATATGAATGTTTAATTAATTAAAATTTAATATAATCACATTAATTATAAATAATTAAGATTTTTCAATTATATTATTTAAATAATTATGTAATTATTATTTCTATGGTTAAATATTAACATATTTTAATAATTATTAATTTGTTTAATTAGTTAAGTAATAAATAAGGACTGAAATGGTTAGTGTAATTATTAAAATAACTATTTCAAATTATAAATTTGTTTTTATATATTAAAATAATTAATTTATATAACAATCCATTATTAAACTAAATTAAATAAATTTATTATTATTATTATCATTATCATTATTATTATTATTATTATCATTATTATCATTATTATTATCATTATTATCATTATTATTATTATTATTATTATTGTTGTTGTTGTTGTTGTTGTTGTTGTTATTGTTGTTGTTGTCAGCATGTCTCTCCTTTGAGAGAATCTATTTATCTATTTTCTCATTTTTTTGAATTTTTTATTTTTTAATTCCATGTCAATTTTTAAACAACCAATAAGATGCACTTTCCCAACAACCTAAATAATCTCTTCTCCTAAAATTACTCCTATACTACCTCCCCCACTATCCCCCACTTTCTCCAAAATTATCTCTAATTCCAATTTATCTTCTAAATTATCTCTAATTCCTATTTATATCCAAAGTTATCTCTAATTTAGTAGAGAGTTTCTCTCCTAAATTATCTCTAATTCCTATTTATCCTCTCTCACACTTTTTATTTATATCTATCTAAAGAAAGTTTGGATTAAAAAATTTAAGAATTATTTAAATATTCTAACAAAATTATATAGTAACTTTAAAATATTTATCAAAACACAAAAAAAATAATTTTATATTTTTACAAAATATATCACGAAATTATGTACTAACAATTTAAAATATGTTTTTCTGGATTATCAATTTAAATGTTTTTAAATATTTAATAATATGTAATAACTTTACATAAATAAAACTCAAATAACAAAAAATAAATAAACATTTTATTTATTATTTAAATATTCAAAAAATAACTAAATATTTATCATAACTAGATTTTAAAATTTTAAAATAACAAAATTATGTAATAAATTTAAAAAAATTCTTCAAAGTAGAAAAACAATTATAAAATAATATTTAAATTAATAATAGTTTAATACATTACAAATTTAATAATGAAATTATGTAATTATAGTATAAATTATGATTTTATGGAAAATTAAATTCAATAAATAATTAATATTTTAAAATTTAAATATTTTACATATTATTTAAGTATTTAACAACTAAATATTTTAAATTACAAAATATTTAATATAAATATATTTTAAATAGTTAAAATAAATAAATTATGTAATAAATTTAAAAAATCTAAAAAGTAGAAAAATAATAATTACATAATATTGAGATTAATAATAATTTAATACTTTTACATAATGTTGTAAATATATAATTTCACTTATATTAAGTAATAATTCGAGAAAATAACTTTCAAAAAATTAATATTTATTAATAATAATTTTACTCTTAATCTATATTTATTATATAATTATATATACTAAAATTAATATTTATTGTCATCTAAAAAGTAGAAAAATAATAATAACATAATATTGAAATTAATAATAATTTAACACTTTTACATGTATTGTAAATAATTAATTTCACTTATATTAAGTAATAACTCGAGAAAATAACTTTCAAAAAAATAATATTTATTAATAATATTTTTACTCTTAATCTATATTTATTATATAATTATATATACTAAAATTAATATTTATTGTCTTTTGTGATAAATGTATTTTCAATAAGTATGTATAAATATATTTTGTTAAAATATTTAATAGAAAACTTTCAATAATTATTGGAGATTAAATTACTGTTATTGAAAATTTTAAACTTCTTTTATTGTACTTATTGTATTTATTGTGTTTTTGTTATAAGTTGTTGATTAATATTTAGTAGAGATTAAACTATTATTTGAGATTATACTATTTATTGACTAAGTTAATATAATTTTAGTACTTATTGTATTTTTATAATTTCTATAATTATTGTAGTTTTTATTATCAAAATATTTTCAATAATTGTGTATTTTTGCTATAAATTTTCAATAATATGGGAGATTAAGCTATTGTTATTTATTAGATAAGATTATTAATTTAGTTGAAATGATGAGTGTTCATGAGTTGGTTTAGTGTAGTCATAGGCTATTTGGCCAACCAAATTGACCTGGTCAGGTTAGGGAGTTGGTCAACTGAAACTAACTAACTTTTTGTGAAAACCAACCCATTAAGTTGTATTGGTTTGGGTCGATTTTTTGGTTTGGTCAGTCAGGTTTAAACTTAAAAATTTAATTTAATTTTAAAAATTACAGTGTGATTATTAAATAATAAATGTAAAAATTAGATTCATGATATAAAACATTTTAGACTAAGAAATATGGAAAAATTCCCACTTTTCATATTAAAAATTATATTTAAAATATAAAATATTAATATGTATCCATGGTTAGATCATTCAATTTTGGTCAATTTACAAATGGCCAAAGTGGAACTGATCAAACTTGGTCAAATTGGGAAATTTCTAAACCAAAGCAACCTAAAATACTAGAAAACCGACCAACTTGGGTCGAGTTAATTGGGTTGGTTGGTTTCGTTAGTTTGATAAATAAACCTAACTGAAATTAATTATTGTTATTTTTGTATTATAAAAATTTTATTAAAAGTAGTATATAAAATATGAATAATTATTAATTATTTAAAAAGTTAAAAATATAAAACAATTGTATACTCTTATGTGTTTCTATTAGTGTCATTTATTAGAACACACTTTTAGGGATGGCAATTTTCCCCATCCGCGACGGGGACTTGACTTCCCTGACCCAATGGGGCTGGGGATGGGGATTGTTTTGGTGGAGTGAGGCTAGGGACGAGGATTAATAGGAATCCTTGATCAAGGTCGAGATCGGGGTCGGGGTCGGGGATGGGGATTGAGGTCCCCACCCCAACCCCAATTATATTTATATATATATATATATATATATGTGTGTGTGTGTGTGTGTGTGTGTGTGTGTGTGTGTGTGTGTGTGTGTGTGTGTGTGTGTATTAAATGTTATTTATATTATATATATCAAAACATATTTAAAACATTATTTATAATTTAAAATTTTTATTTATTTTAAAAATACTATTATCTGAAAACATTTTAGGGATTCAGGTGCCCACAGGGAATTCATCCCCGTCAGGGATCGGGGATGGGGTTAATTTCAGAATCAAGGTCGGGGCCTTAGGCCCACAATTTCATTAAGGAGTGTTTGTTTTGCCCTTAGGCCCATGATTTTTCATTCCAAAAATACCCCTAACACTTTTTTTGTATAAAAAACAAATTGAACAAATGTAGCCAATAGAGTGGTTGCCCATGTCTTATTAAGGGCAAAAATGATATTTTTATTTTTATTTTCTTTTGATTAAATTTATTTAAATGAACATTAGGGTCAACACTGTCATGTTCCACTATCATCTAATGGAAGATTGATTAAATCCATTGCAAATTATAAGTGATGTTTTAGTAAAATGCTAACTATATGGTAGATTTTAATAAATCCATAAAACTATAAGGGGTATTTTAGTGTATGACCCTTTTATTATTTAGCTTTCTCTTAATAAATCCCGTGCATCGCACGGGTCCCTGCTAGTTATTATATTAAAACAAGGAAGTCTAGAAATTTTCTTTTTTTTATGAATTTTTTGTTTTATTAATTCCATGTCATTTTTGAAACAACCAATGAGATGCACTTACCCAATAGCCTAAATTATCTCTAATTCCTATTTATCCTCTGCCCCACTTTTTATCTATATCTATCTAAAGAAAGTTTGGAATAAAAAAATTAAGAATTATTTAAATATCCAAAAAATTATATAATAACTTTAGAATATTTATTAAAAACACAAAAAATAATTTTATATTGCAAAACAAATCACGAAATATGTACTAATTATTTAAATTCTTTTTTTCTGGATTATCAATTTAAATATTACTCAAACAATAAAAAATGTAACATTAAAAATAAAATCTTATTTACATATTTCAATAAATAAATATCTTAAATAAAAAAATGTTATAAATATATAAATAATTATATAACAAAATATTTAGTAATATGTAATAGCTTTAAATAAATAAAATTCAAATAAAAATTTTAAATATTTTACATATTATTTAAATATGTAAATAACTAAATATTTAACATAACTAGATTTTAAATAGTTAAAATAACGAAAATATGTAATAAATTTAATTTTTTTCTGAAAAGTAGAAAAATAATTATAGCATAATATTGAAAATAATAATAATTTAATATTTTACAAAATTAATAATGAAATAACTTTAATAATAATTTAATATTTGTAGATAATATTGTAAATAACTAAATTCGCTTATATCAATTAATAATTCAAGAAAATAATTTTCATAGAAATTAATATTTATTAACAATAATTTTAAACTCTTAATATATGTTTATTATATAATTATATATACTAATATTAATATTTATTGTATTTCAGTAATTTTTTATTGTTTTTTGTGGTAAATATATTTTTGTTTTGTTATTTAATAGAAATATTTCAATAATTATTGGAGATTAATCTATTATTATTGATTTTTTTAATTTTAATTATTGTACTTAATGTGTTTTTGTTATAACTTATTGACTAACATATATTAGAGATTAAACTATTATTTGAGATTATACTATTTATTGACTAATTTAATATATATTTATTACTTATTGTATTTTTTCATATCAATATATTTTCAATAATTGTGTATTTTTGCTATAAATTTTCAATCATTATTGGAGATTAAATTATTTTTATTTATTAGAAATGAGACTATTAATTTATCTGAAATTACGAGTGTTCATGAATTGATTCAATTCAGTTGTAGGTTGTTTGGCCAACCAAATTGACCTAATCAGGTTGGGGAGTTCATTAGCTGAAACTAACTAACCATTTATGAAAACCGACCCACTCTAGTTGTATCGGTTTGGTTAGTCAGTTCAAAAGATTCAAATTTAAAAATCATATTTAAATTTTAAAAATTATGGTGCAATTGTTAAAAAATACATTTATGATATAGAACATTTTAGACTAAGAAATATGAAAATTTTCTCATTTTTCTATATTAAAAATATAAAATAGTAATATATATATATGAATGGTTAGGTCATCTGATTTTGGTCAGTTTACAAATGGCCAAAGCAAAATTGATCCAACTTGGTCAAGTTGGGAAATTTTTGAACCAAAGCCAACCTAAAAAACTAGAAAACCGACCAACTAGGGTCAAGTGGATTGGGTTGGTCGGTTTCATCATTTTGATGAACAAATCTAACTGAAATTAATTATTGTTATTTTTGTATTATAAAAATTATAAAAAGTAGTGTATAAAATATTAATAATTATTAATTATTTAAAAAGTAAAAAATATAAAACAATTGCATACTCTTATGTGTTTCTATTAGAGTCATTTACTAGAACACACCTTATAGTTTTACATATTTACTTAAACCTACCTTATAATTTTCATTTTACTATTACAACTTATTTACTTAATAAACCTTTCATTAAGGAGTGCTTGTTTTTCTATTAGGCCCATGATTTTTTATTCAAAAAATACCCTTAACACTTTTTGTACAGAAAACAAAATTGACCAAATATAGCCAATAGGGTGGTTACTCGTGTCCTATTAGGCGTAAAAATGGTATTTTTATTTTTATTTGATTAAATTTATTTAAATGAACATTAGGGTCAACATTGTCATTTTCCTTTGTCATCTAATGGAAGATTGATTAAATCCATTGCAAATTATAAGTGGTGTTTTAGTAAAATAAAAACTATAGGGTAGATTTTAGTAAATCCATGAAACTATAAGGGATGTTTTAGTAAATGACCATTTCTATTATTTAACTTTTGCTTAGCAAATCCCGTGCATTGCACGGGCCCCCACTAGTTATTATTAAAAGCCATACTCGATATGGGTCACCCACGAAATGGGTACCCTTGTAATTTGTGTAGAAGATGGGTGTGTTATAGAAAGTAGAATACAAATATAAAGGGAAGGATAAATTTGAAATTAAAGTTATAATGCCAATTGATTGATGAAACGTTAGTACAAGTTAGTACAAATTTAGAGGTTTGAAGATTTTGAGCAAACGAACCCTCTAAAAACCTAAAGTGCACATTATCTCTTCAACATTAAGAGATGAGTGGTAATTAGACCTGTTCATGGGCCAGGTAGCCCGACGGGCCGGCCCGGCCTGATCTAAATCAGGCTTGGACAAGATTTCAGGCCTGTGGGCTCGGGCTCGGGCCTAAAATATCAGGCCCGACTTTTATTCGGGCCAAGCTCAAGCTTTCTTAGAAAAGCCCAGCCCGAGCCCAACTTTATAATGTATTATATTAATAAAAAATATTATATATAATAAAAAAGCATATATATAATATATTTTTCTTCTCTTTTTTAAATAATAATGAGACTTTTCATTATTTTTTTTATGTTTTGAGGTCTTTTAGTATAAATAAAACAACTTTTAATTGAATTAAAAAGGAGAATTTTTTTTTTCAAATTTCTAGTTGGTCTCAAGCTCGAGCTCGGGCTTTGGGCTTTATAGTTGGGTCGGGCTCGGTCTCAAGACCTAGGCCCAATGGTCGGGTCCTGGCCTGGCCTGATCTAAATCAGGCTTGGACAAGATTTCAGGCCTGTGGGCTCGGGCTCGGGCCTAAAATATCGAGCCCGACTTTTATTCGAGCCAATCTCAAGCTTTCTTAGAAAAGCCTAGCCCGAGCCCAACTTGATAATGTATTATATTAATAAAAAATAGTATATATAATAAAAATATATATATATATATATAATATTTTTCTTCTCTTTTTTATATAATAATGAGACTTTTCATTATTTTTTTATGTTTTGAGGTCTTTTAGTATAAATAAAACAACTTTTAATTGAATTAAAAAGAAGAATTTTTTTTTTTCAAATTTCTAGTTGGTCTCGGGCTCGGGCTCGGTCTCAAGACCTAGGCCCAATGGTCGGGTCGGGTCGGACTCGGGCTCGGGCCTGAACATTTTCTATTAATGTAAAGGCAAAGCCCGGCCCAAACCCTACACATGAACAAGTCTAGTGGTAAGGAACAGGCCCTTAGGATCCCATCCCCCGTTGTTGAGCCCCTCAATATAACCAGAAAAATCGCCCATTCCGAATATCTCTATCTCAAACTGAATTCTTTTAGGGAAATCTAAAACTGGAATATCTCATCTCCTCACAACACATCTCACTGTTGCTATTTGATTAGTTTTTCTTTCTTTAAATTTTAGGTAGACAAAAAGGTTTAGTTAAGGGTGTGGAATTCTATTATATATATATATATATATATATATATAATGAAAGAACAAAACCAATTCGAAACACTTCAAATATTGAAGGAACGCATCAGCTTCAAATATATGCTCACAGTTTGGTTAAACCCCTAGGTTTAGTGACCAATTTATTACTAAGAAGTGTCAAAGGTTCAAAGTATCGATATAGTCCGATGTGTCATATATAACTACCCCTTGAGACATGCCTAACCCCAAAATTCCAAATATAGTCCTATATTTTGTGACAAAATTGTGAACCTTGGAAGTATAATATAATTCATTCCATTCCAATAATAAAGTCCATGCAACCAACCACCACTCAATCTCTCATTAGTGAGAACACAAGTATGGGGACTTAGTTGTCAATCTCTCATTAGCGAGAACACAAGTATGGGGACTTAGTTGTATGGCCAATCATAAGTGAAAAACTAATATACACTACACACAAGTTTCGCATAATTGGGCGTATAAGCAAGTTTGCACACTTTTCCTAGTGGACCTCTAGCCTCACTTGCATTTATGACTGGCATGGAACAAATTGATTGGTTTTACAACCTTCCAAACAGATTTCAAATTCAACTAATCTGAAATCTCATTAAGTTGTATTAATGAGAATTTTATGTACCTTTTTATTTACGATCTAAAGTAATGAATGTACAATTTTCCTTGAAAAACAATAATCTTAAATATGTTTGTAAGACAATAGATGTATTTATTGTCATGTGTGTGTAATGGTTTGTAAAGGTTTTCTTACATTTTCCTTCAAACCAAATATAGCTTAAGTGTTGCGGTTCTTAGGCATTTGGCTTCTAAGACTCGTGATGTTCGTTGAATCTATGGAACAACGAATCCAAAAAAAAAGATATGTCAAAATGCCTTGAAATGTTCATGTTCTTGTTTGGGTTTAGGTCTGATTAGAAGATCTAAACCACTAATTTAGATATGAAATGGTAAGAGCTCGTCCATTAACATAACGCGCTAAGACACATTTCAGATGTTGCCTTATGTCCTAAATGCCCCTAAATATTCTAAAAATGGCCAACATTACCCCTTAATATACCCATTTCAAACACTAACATCGACATCCCTCTCAAAAGGGAAATGTCTCCTCTTGTTTTTGGTTGATTGGTTTCTTATGTTGGTACAACTCCAACATTGTACTGGCATTCATCCTACACGGACTTGGACAACCATAGCTCCACAGTGATGGATGGGCATCAACAATGCCAATCTACTCAATATGTTGGCCAATGGTCAAGAGTATTGTCAACACAAAATTGTGATGTTTGGGTCATGCCTCAGTCAGTCGAAGATGCCACGTGGATGCCTTTGTGGCCAAAGACTTTAGTCCTATGACAACAAATAAGTACCAATGCCACATCGGCAGATAAAGACAAGCATCATCTCCTATGAATAGACACCCCTGCTCGGGAAGGTAGAGCCTTCTAAAGACCTCCATGAGCAACCTCTTCCCTAGAACCATGCAAGGAGTGTATCCAAGTAAACCACGACACTCAGCTATTTAAAGGCATCTCCTCTCAAAGGTTTGGGTATCTCTGAGCTCCTCCACTCTCTAGCTCTCATATCTCTTCCTCGACTCGGACCAACTCACTCTTAACAGCTCGTCCCAACTGACTTTACCCTTTGTTACTAACTTGAGCGCTAGAGTGCCTTCTCCGAGACCTCATCCTTGGGCCTTTGACTTTCCTTTGCATGTAGATACTCGAGGCACCACTTTATCCTTCCACCTCAGTTCCGTCCAAGTTGGCAAGACTATCTTTTGTGTGTCTGACCTGGTGTCTAACTCAGCTACACCTCAGGTCAGACAACATCATGTGGATGTCGATTTCTTCAACACTTTTGAGGATAATTTGGATGACACCAATGTCAATTGAACAAAAGAAGCCTATCTTCTAAAGAATTTGATGCTATTAGGTTACATACATATGTATACAATATAATGTCACCGCTCTTTGGTCAGAGAGAACACTTATCTTTGCACTAAAAGTTTTTATACGTCCATTGAACTGGTGAAGTAATTTCTAAGCTGCTAATGTTCACTAGAAGCTGCTAACGTCATGTGTTGGACGGTTGCTTATTTTCCTTGTGATTATAGGTTTCTAAGACAATTGATGCCAAGATTCTTCTTAAAATCTTATGGTGTTATTTTAAGTTGAATATTCCAAAAAGCTCCATCTTTCATTTTTTAAGTCCACTTTTGTGCTTTGATTGCATTTAACTTGTTTATTTTGTTTCATTGAATACAAGGGTTAATTTGAATTCAAATTTAGCAAATTTTTTGTTTTTAGGGGTAAAATAGTAAAATCCAACCATTTTAGATTATGGAAATTTGTTCCAACACAAACGATATTATCTTTTTAGAGCCTCTAAAAAGCATAAAAGCATCCATGCTAATTTCAAACTTTAAACCTAAACAATAGATTTTTTTCACTTTTCAGATTTCAAAGTTATCAAATGCCACCTTAGATCATATCATGTGGTGGGATTGTGATGGAGATGGGGGAAACCTCGTAGCTAATACCTAGTCCCCTCCAAACACGCATCTTCACCCAAGGTGGCTTAGGATATGTAGTTATAATGCTTTTTTCATAACAAAAAAGATTATATTATAAGAACTAGAAATTTACAAAGTTCTAGACACTAGGTAGCCAAACTGCATAAAGATCAAAAGAAAATAAAACATGTGAATGTGCTTTAGTAGCTTGGGCCACAAGGTGAGCAAGGAGATAAAACTTTCTAGGTATAAAACAAATAGAAACATATACAAACTGGGGTAGAGCAGATTTGGTCCTTAACAAAAGATGAGGACTAGACTATGGCAAGGAGAATTTATCTTGAATTGTTTGTACAACATAGAGGGAGTTAGAATAGATGATAATGTGACCAGATGTAATTTGAGAAGCAAAAAGAACTTACAAAATAGCTTTTAGTTTGAATTTCTCAACACCTCCCAAGCCTCAAGATCTTCCCTTTAGTGTAACTAAACAAGAAAGTGAGGTAGATAAGCAAACACAATAGGCTTGTAGGGTGGATGTTAACAATTTAACAAAATGAAAATAGTTATGAATTTCAAGACATGTTTGTGATCAAAATGAGAGCAAAGTTTGCATTTATTTTTGTACTCGATTGATCAATGTAAAAACAAAAAAAAGGTGGATTCCAATCTTGGAATTGTCTTTACACCAATCACAACTAAAAATCATTTGACAAGATTCCAACATTATCCAAGGTTCGAAGTATTAATATTGGTCGATATGTCGGTAGGGCGTATCGGCCAGTATCGGTCCTTTTTTTTAACTTTTACTTATTTTTTTTTATTTTGGCTCAGACGGGCCGATTTAAGTCCCGGCTACTCTCTGAGCCAAGCCCTAACCCAATGCAACCCCTGTAGGGGCGTATCAGGAAGGGCCCGATATGATACAAGCCGATACATAACGCTTTTTTGAACCTTGGCCAATATCGGTCCTTTTTTTACTTTTACTTTTTTTCGGTTTTGGTTCAGAGAGGTCAATTTAAGTCCCAGCTACCCTCTAAACCAGGCTCGGACCAGGGGTTGTATTGGGAAGGGCTCGATACGATACATATTGGCTGATACGTAACAATTTTTTGAATGTTGGAATTATCATTGCAAAATTAAACTAACTTTGCATTTTTATGGACCATACACCAAAATGTTCAAACTTGTGATATTGTGCGATCTGACTACTCCCTGTTGGAGGATGATCTGGATTCTAGTCGGGCGGTGATATAGGTGAATCTACAAGACAAGATCAGAGAACTCAGGGTGGCTAACCCGGCAAGGTCGCTCCGATGCTTAAGTTAGTAATCTGATGCGAGCTAAATAACTTTGAGAGCTTAGAGAGATAGAGAGCCAGAGAGCAGAAAAATCACACGTACCTTGAGCCACTGGGGTTGGTGCCTTTATACACCTGAGTAGTTGTGGGGCACACAAAAGAGCTTCGGGATATCCGAGGTGTGGAGATAGAGTTCGCTCAACTTCTGAAGGAGCAGTATACAGGTAAGGTTTATCTCGTTCCACTTCTAATTCCGACGGAGTCAGGATAAGTCCTTATCATGATCCCGAAAAAGTTGGGATCTGTTAATTTATCATGATATCAAGGGATTCAGGATCCTTTAGAGAGACCTCTGGAGTTGGTTACGCGGGAGTTAGTTACGTGGCATTCGAGTTGTTGGTTCTGAACTAGTACTTCAGTCTTTTAGTTCTGAAATGGGTTGAATACTGAGGTGCCTCGATGTCGAGGTGGCCCTGCACCGAGGTGAGCCTTAAGCCGAAGCGACCTTTGTGCCAAGGTGACTGAATACCCGAGCTCAATTGTTGCGAACTAAACTTGTCAAGCTGAGTTGTCATCTCTTAATCAGGTCGTGTCCACGTGTCCCCTCTTCGCTAGGTTGGGGACAAATCACCTTTCATCACTTTAAAGTATCCTTTTTTTTTGTATTTTGGCTTCATGGGTCTACACAAACACAAGGGTATAGTCTATCCCCTATACCCATAACCCTCAACCTTGGTGGTAACAAGATTTGATCCCAAGTCATCACTAGCTACAACTAGTAAGAGGACTTGCTAGCTTACAACTGAGCCACCACCGGTAGCAAGTAGCAACAATTCACAATTTCTGATTTTGGGCTTTGGCCTAATTTAAAAAAAAAAAAAAACTCAAACCTTTGTTAAGTTAAAAAATAAGGGTAGAGATAGGGGAAAACAAAAAAGGAAAAAGTTTAATATTATTGAAATTCAAAAGTTTGACCTTTGATAAAATGGGGGACTGAAACTCTCTTTTATTATAGGTTATGGATTTAAAATAACTCACCTAACACTCATTTTTCCGAGAAAATCCATAGGTTTCATGGGAAATTAATGGTTTGCTCTTGTATATCATCCATGAGTAGAAGCCTAAAAAAAACATAAAAAGGACAGATTGATCAGGTGGTTGGTCGAGTAACATTACAAGCATATTTTGCAAATAGTACTACTTTGTTACTCGTACAAGAGTTGTAGGAGATAATATAATGTTAAAAGTTAAAACCGTTGCATATTTTGAGTATCAATGACCCTGAAATAAGGATCAGAATACACAATACCAAAAATAAAAACTGAGTATAGTCAATTTTTTTTTTTCAATTTGTTAATTTTTTTTTTCTTTTTTCACTTCTTGGGACTACACAATGGGGGCATCCCCTTAAACCCCTAACCCTGGTGGCAGCAGGATTTTAATAGAATAAGATACACTTATAGGTTAAAAGACTTGAAATACAATTCTAGGGTAAAAGACTTAATCCTCACTTGAGTCTTATCATAAATACTTATGCCTCCCCTTTAATTTTTGGCAAGACTTAAACCTCTCATGTCAAAATAAAATACCATTATATTTAACAGAAATGAAGAAACGATCTTTTTTCCCTCTATTATTCATTAAATTTTTAAAACAAAACCATTGAAGTTGTAACCCAAAGGAATGGGATGGACATGACTCTACCAATGAATGAGATAATTGTAACTACAAATAGTGATAAATGAAGAATAAGTCTCATCATAATCATCATGAAATCAATAGGAGAGGTTTTAGACTAATTTGAAATGTGAAGGGATGTTTTGGTATTTAGAAGAAATCTCAAGAGAAGTTCAAGTCTTCTATCCTTATTCCTCATATATTTATACTTCCATATTTAAGCCTACAATTTGTGTTGTTCATTAAGGAATCTTTAGACAAGCTTTTTGAGAAGGACTATGTTAATAGTTTTAGTGACCCTAAGACCAAGACCATGAACAATTTTAGGTTAAGTTATTATATTCCAAGCACACCAATGGTAAGGGTAACGTTTAGAGTCCAATTCAACACACCAGAATTTTTTTTAGGTTTTTCTATTTAGACAATGGTTTTATTAATGAACTGAATGACATTCATGCAGAATAAAGACTGACTGAAGAACAAATTGGATTAAAGTCCTTTTGCCTACTTGACTAATAGCTGAAGCTTTCCAATGATTCAATTTGGATTTTGATGTTGTCTAGGAGAAAGCTAAGGGTGTTGTGTTTATTTCTTCCCCACTCTGAATGGGTACTTAGGTATTTTGACTGAGGTTCCAGATGTTTGATATGAAGCTTACTTTGATTCACTCTCTAGTGCCAGGGATAAATGCTTTTACTAAAGTAGATGTCTAATCTGTTCAAATTGATAATCTGACCTGAAGCGGATTAAAGGTGTTGAAGAATCATCTTGAGGTTATCCAAGTATTCTCTATGAACTCTAAGGAATAACATGATATCATCTACAAAGAATAGATGAAAATTTGAGGGAGCTGAAAGGTTTGGATGCCTTGAATTTGACCTTCAAATTTTGCTTTTAGCATAGCTTAAGAAAGACCTTTTGTGGCTAAACCTTGCATAAACCATGTGAACTTCCAGGGAACCTTTGATTAATATTGAAAAAAAAGACGGTAAATAAACACTCATTATTTGACAAAGTTAGGGGAGAAAACTAGAGCATTAAGGACATCAAGTAAGTAGGGTCATTCTAGACATGTCAGTTTTAAAGGAAGGTATACTATACCCCTTTTGTGATTTTTAATAACATGAAACATCTCGTGAGTAATGACCACATTGTCTAACATCTTTCTTCAAGGAAGAAAAACCGCTCGGGTTGGGGTAATGCATTTGTCTAAGAGGATACAAAGTTTAGTTGCATTGATTTTGGTTAAGAGTTTATACAGAACATTATAGAGATTGATGGGTCTATAGTCTTTTACTTTTGCACAATCTACTTTGTAAGGGATAAGACAAATAAAAGTATAGCTTCTGAGCTTATTGGTAAAAAACTCCTAAGCAAATTGTACTAACTCTGAGTCCATTAACTCCTAACCTTCTTTTTAAACTAAAGCATGCATGCCATCTAGCCTTCAAGTTTTGAGACTACCAATACTCAAAAGGGAATTTTCAACCTCTTCTTCAGAAGGACACCAAGAGCATTAGATTGTACCATTGAGTAATGACTAGATTAAACAACTAGCCAATTTGGGTCAAATTAGTGTCCTTTTGAGAATTGAGCAAATCAGAGAAGTAAGATATAAATACTTGCCTATCTCTTTATGACATGGCATCCAAAATCCTTGATCATTCTTCGCACTATTAATTGAATTTTTCTTCTGTAGAAAAAGAGTATTTTATGAAAGTAACGGGTATTTCTGTCACCAAGGTACAATCACAACAAATGGGGCTTATATCTCAAAAAACTTTCAAGTTGGGATGATATCTCCTCATATTGCCTATAGAGATCATGCAGCCTGACATTATCCTAAGGGTGTGTTGTTCAATTTGGAGAATTTGGTCCTCGATCATTTTTAATTTGAGTTGTGAGTTCTTAAAAATAGTTTCATTCCACTCTTGAAGATTATTCATGATCCTATCAAACTTAAGAGTCAGCCTACAAGCTACAAAGCCCTTCACTTGGAGATGCCACCCATCAAAATTATTTCTTATCATGATGTTGTACTTACATCTTAAAAAACCTAAAGGGTTTAGGAAATTATTATTTCTTTGGACAAAGTTCAAAATTGATAGGATGGTGATCAAATCCCCAACATGAGAATATGTGAATAAGGGTGTAAATGGATCGAATTCAAATCAAATCAGGCAATACCTAAATTCAAATCTGATTAGAAAATTTGATATCCAACGGATATTTAAAATTAGTATTCGAATTCGAATTCAATTAAATATTTGAATATTCAATTATATTCTAATTCAACAAATTAATTATTTTAGGTAATTAATAAATAAATAAAATAAATATTTTATTTATACAAAGTATATAAATATATAAATTATTTATATAATTTAATTATTATATATAAATTATATACAACATTTAAATATTTTATATATTATATATAAGAATTAGATAATCGACCAAAATCGGATATTTATTGAATTGAATCAGGTCATATTCGAATTTGAAAATGATTAGCTAAACGGTATGAATAGGATATTCAAATTCAATCAATTATGATATTCAAATTATTCGAATTCGATTTGATTATGTCAAATTTCAAATTTACAATTAGATTTTTGAATACCGTTGACACCCCCTAGATGTGAAGACAGGCATGTGGGTAATGGGTGACCCAATTAGGGGATGCTATGGCTCTATCAAGAGTTTGGGTAAGATAGGGGCTAGCTCCTCTTTTGGCTGACCAAGTTAAACCGCAACCTGGAATTCAAATTCCAAGTAAATTAAGGTCAAAAAGTTAAACTCCAAGATAAGGGAAAACTCCTCTTTACAAGCATTTGATAAAAAAAAATGCATTTGTGTATTCAAAATGAAAATAGTTATGAATTCCAAGACATGTTTGTGTTCAAAATGAGAGCAAAGTTTGCATCTACTTTTGCATTCAGTTGATCAATGTAAAAAAAAAAAAAAAGTGGATTCCAGTCTTGGAATTTTCTTTACACCTATCACAACCAAAAATCATTTGGCAAGAGTAAAGAATTATCATTGCAAAATTAAACTAACTTTGCATTTTTATGGACTAGAGGTATCCAAACTTTTTTTTTCAGCTTCATGGGTCTATGCAAACACAAGGGGGTAGTCCATCCCTCATACCCAAAACCCTCAACCTTGGTGGCAACAAGATTTGATCCCAAGTCATCGCTACAACCAGTGATAGGACTTACCAACTTACAACTAAACCACCACTAGGCCTGTCCATGGGCCCAGTAGCCCGACGGGCTGGCCTGGCCCGACCCAATGTTACCTATTCTAATTTCTAAACCTTAGCTGAATAAATACCCTTTCTTATTCCCTCTCTTGAGTCTTCATCTTTTTCTCTCCTCACTTTCACTCTCAAGAATCAGCACAAACCCAGACACAGCCACCATTGTCAATCTCAGAGGTGACACGCAAGCTCAAGCACCAGCGATCTCAAGCATTGATCATCTCTCTCTCTCTCACCACCAATATTCTCTCTCTTGCCTTTCTCGTAGTTCTCATTCTTAGTTTCTCATTCACTGAGTCATTGTCGCATATTCTCATTTTCTCAGGAACCGGCGCCACTAGTGAACTGCGGCGGTGAGTTCTCTCTCTCTCTCTCTCTCTCTCTCTCTCTCTCTCTCTCTCTCTCTCTCTCTCTCTCTCTCTCTCTCTATGTATATATATATGTGTGTGTGTGTGTGTGTGTGTGTGTTCCATTTTCTCAATGTTTTCATTCTCACCAATGAACACCAGTGCCACCAGTGAACTCTGGCGAACTCATTCTCACTGGCGAACTCAGGATGCAATATTCAATAAAAGTGAAAAAAATATTGTTAGGTCGAGCTTCGGTCTTTTTAAGAGGATTGGGCTCGGGCTCGGGGCTGAAAAAAATCTATTAATGAGGAGTGAAAGCCCGGCCCATGAACAGGTCTAACCACCACTGGTAGCAACAATTCACAATTACTGTTTTTTGTGCTTTGTTCTAATTAAAAAACAAACCAAATCCATAACTATTTTCATTTTGGGCTCAGTTTGGAAGGAGTACAAAATCAAATTTGTAGAGTGCAAAACCTTGTATTTTGTATTCTTTTGTATGTATTTGCACAGTACATATTTGTATTTGTATTCCTACCAAACAGAGCCTTGAACATAAACATGTCTTGGAATCAAGACAACCCTTTGTTACTTGAAAATAGGCTTGTAGGATAGATGCTAACAGTTTAACCCATAACTCTCAATATTTTTTCCGTGGTGACATATGTTCTGTATTGATACTTTAAACATTTTTACCCTTGCATATTTTATCTTTACAAATAGAAGTTTTTTTTGTGAGAAAATCGTTTTTTTTTACGCCAAAGGCCAATTATCTATTGATATTGCTCAAATTACAATCATTTTTTTAAGCAAGACTCAAGAATTTCAGGGTAATGGTCCAAGTATAAAAGAATGAAATAGTAAGAGCCTTTTTAACCAATAAGGCAAATTAGTGTGCCACATGGTTCCCGGATCTCTTGATAAAACGTATTGAGCAATGAGGAATTCGATTCATCAGTACCCTACAATGAGCAATATGATGTTTGATTCTCCAAGCTGTTGAGACCTCCAACAAGGAATCTATATTTATGTATTAAAATGGAATGTGCTAAGTTGGCACTTTCCCGCTTTGGTTTATTCTTAAAGTCACTTAACTTTTTTTTTCTTCTAAAAGTACCAAATTTTTTTGGTTTGCTTGAATTTTCTAATTTTAAAATTGAATAAAATAACTCAAGTGATACACCTTTAAGACTTTTAACACTCATCATTAATACACCATTAACTCTCTCTCTCTCTCTCTCTCTCTCTCATTTCCATTACTCCACTAAATTGCACAACATACATTAACTTTATCTATATATCCATTTCAATTTAAAAATAATATATATATTTGCATTAAATTGTAATTATTAGTAAAGATTTATTATATTGAAGTTGAGATATTGATATATTATTGCGCTAAATAATCTACTTCCATTTAATATTATAATGCATTTATGTTCCATTTAAAAATAATAGAAATTAATTAACCATAATAAAAAATTATTAATTATAAATAAAAATGTTTTATTAATATAATAAAAATAATTCAATTAATAAAAGGAATAAGATAAATTAAAAACTAATATCAATTTAAAATTAATATAAAAATAATGCAAAATTATCAAACAATTATTAGATTATAATTAAATTTTATTAATTGAAAATCAACTTAAGTTCCACTAAAAAATAAAAATTTGTAGAGTTAATTAAATTTCTTAAGGAATTTAATTTTAATAAAAACTTAATATACTTAAATAAATTAAATTTTTACTAATTTCAAAAATTAATAACAAATATTAATTTTAAATATGGTTTAATTATTTTTAAATCAATTTAATTTCCCATTTAAAAATAAGGAAAATTATAAAAACCTCCTTGAATTTTCTAATAATCCTATGAAACTCCCCAATGTCTTGACCTTAACAAAAACCTCCCCTATTGTTTTGAATAAAGGTGCAAATACCTTCCTTTCATTAGCATTCCAAATAAAATTGTTGAATTTTACTTCACTTCAGTCTTTTTACAATACTTTGTCGAAGAAGAGTAAAGAGAATTATTCTTTGAAAGTTTTTTGGAAAAATAAATTAGTGAAAGACTGAGGTGTCAATTGAACGGATTTGGTCCAACCCAATCCAGTCCAATGTGAGTCCACTTAGAAATGGACTAGACCCAATCCAATCCAAATCCAATACAAATCAAATCCAATCCAAACCGAATGAAATATCAAAAATTATATAAAAGCACTTTTGTAAATGTACTTTGATAAAAATATTTACATAAAAGTGCTTTTACAAAAGCACTTTATTGAAAGTATTTTGGACAGCACTTTTCAAAAAGTACTTCCATAGACTTTTATAAAAGTACTTTTGTAGAAGTGCTTTTGTAAAAGTATTTTTATAAAAGCACTTCCGTAAAAGTAATTTCGCAAAAGTACTTTTGTAGACATGTTTTTATAAAAGTGATTTCGTAAAAGTGCTTTTTATAAAAGTACTTTCATAAAAGTACTTTTATAAAAGTGATTTCATAAAAGTGCTTTCGTGTAAAAGTACTTTTATAAAAGTGCTTTCGTAAAAGTACTTTTGTAAAACTTTTTTCGTAAAACTGCTTTTATAAAACTACTTCTGTAAAAGTGCTTTCACAAAAGTACTTTTGTAAAAATGCTTTCGTAAAAATATTTTTATAAAAGTGTTTTCGTAAAAATATTTTTCATAAAATTACTTTTATAAAAGTTCTTTTATAAAAATATTTTCATAAAAGTACTTTTATAAAAGTGATTTTATGTTGTTTTCAGTTTTGATTGATTTCAAATTGGACAAGGGTTTGGTCTCATGATTGGATTATTGGAAATTTGGTTTAGCTCTAATTCAAGCCAATAAGATTATGGACCAATTTATTTTGGATTAACCCAATCCAATAATTATAATAGATCGTCCAAATCCGATTTGATAAGAACCAAAACTGGTCAATTGACCCCCCTAGTGAAAGGTAAGGTTGAAACTTTAAATTATGTATGTAATGCATTAACAATGATAAGTCATAAGTGTATTTTGGAACTTTAATGTCTTTGTTGCCAAAAAGCCAAGGGAAATGAGGTATTTGCACTTTTTTTTTCTCAAAACTATAGGAAAGGCCTTTGTTAGAGTCAAAACACAAAGGTGGTTTATAGAGTTGTTATAAGAGGTTTTTTATATACATTTACTTAAAAATAATACAAAAATAATAATAATAATAATAATAATAATAATAATAGTAATAATAAACCAATAAAAAATTCCTTTTCAAAAAAAAATAATAATAAATAACATTAAGATACCAAAAAAAATACAAGTTTATCTAGAAAAAAGGAAATTGACCATTTCACTAAATCATAACTTAGAAAATTAGCCATAACCTCAAAAATAATACTTGAACTGAATTCACACCATTTAATTGCAAATTGTATAGAACTCCATCTTCATTTTTGTTTATAAATAAAACCTGTACATCGCACAGGTCCTAGCTAATCCCTATAAGAGCATCTCCCTCGATAATAACATGGGGAAGGTAGAGTGCGAGAGCAAGTTTCATACCCTCCAACAATGTTAATGCTTTTTGCAGGAAAATAAAAAAATAAAAAATCTAATGCTTCAATCTCCGCTGCAAATGATCTTGGAAAAGCGACCACATGAGCAATTGATGAAAGATCCAAAATGATCTCTAATAATGATGAAGGATCCGAGCCCGTACGTGCTTTAGTGATGATTGATGCTGCACCATCGAAATTAATTTCAGGGCCTCGGAGGGGCCGCCAAAGAAGGTTAGCTGAAGAATGACCAACACTCGTAATTGTTCCATGATCATTACCGTCCAGAGAAATGGATCCCAACATGTCATCTATCTGTGCATGGATTCTATTTACAATTGTAGTAATGTCGAAAGGCTCATTCCTGAAGACCAATAAATTACATTGATCCTTCCATACTTTCCACATCACCACTGAACATTTTGCAAAGATAGAAACATGATCATCTTAACCCGGATCCTCTATTGATCCATCGATCAATGTGGGAAAATCTTTACTCATTAAAGTTACTGCAACTAAAATCACTATAATGAAGAATGGCATCCATAATCCATCCCAATCCCATGCAACAGGTCTTGATGATTAGCAATTAATGATTTCGTTTGTGAAATCAATTAGGTAATCATGCGTACTTGTGAATTGGATACTTGGTATTAAAGCCATATGGTGAGAATGGAACGGGCATAGAAAATCTTGCCACTAGACCTTCCTGATAATACCAAAAAAATGGAAAAAAATTTAACAGCTGGGGACCAACAGCCTCTCCTGTTGAGAGAATTTTTAAGAATGCCGCGTTATTCTGAAAATGGATAAATTTGTAATTACATGTTAATTTGTTTTTATTAAATATCAAAGCATGGGCGTCAATAGGTGAATTACCTAGAACTAGACCTATTCATGGGTCGGACCGGGCTTTCACTTATCACCAATGAAAATATATTAGGCCCGAGCCTTAGCCCAACCCGACCAACAGGCCTATAACTTGGGTCCGAGCCCGGCCCTAGTAAAAAGCCCGAAGCCTGACCTAATTGAAAAAAAAAACAATTTCCCCTATTCAAATTAGAATTAAAAATTCAAATAATATTTTTTTTCTATTTAAATGAACAATGGGCTTACAAGATGGTATTTTTCCCTTTTTTTTTATATTTTAAAACACAATTTTACATTCTTAAATCAAAAAATTTATTCAAATGGACAATCACATAACTAATTTTAAGTTTAATATTAAGTCGGGCCGGGCTATTTTGACAAAACCCAAACCCAACTCGAATTTATTGTAGGTCGGGCCTTTTGGCCCGACTTTAAACCCACAGGCCTATAAGCATGTTTAAACCCCTCTAGGGGTCGGGCTGGGCCAGGCCAGCCCATCGAGCCACCCGGTCCATGACTAGGTCTACCTAGAACGTGCCCAATCCAAAAACTGTTTCAACAGTTAACTCCAAAAAAACACTGACGTCCTCGCTCTTGATTGGTTACACACAACACAGCCCATTAAACAGCATGGCAAGAAGCACATCCAGGCTCAAATCAAATGAATTGGAATTTACTCCTTACAAGGTGCGCCTCACATTGACCTTACAGTCACATTCCACCCTATATTGGGAATATCTAGAGATTCCCAATGTGCAGTTAGTACATTCTGTGAGGGCAGTGTGAGGCGCACTTTATGAATAGATCCGGACTCTAATCAAATATCGCAAGGGTAGGGAGTTTATGAAATTAGTTATCATTGGCAGGCTAGGGGTGCTCACCTACGGGCCCATTTTTGAGACCGAATCGGTACTACCAATTTAAGGAAAACCAATAACCAAAACCAAATTGAAGTTGATTGGTTATTTGGTTGACCAGTATAGTTAACCATAATTAGGTTTGTTGGTTTTTTGTTTTTATAATATTTTATAAAAATATATATAAATATATAATAAAAACTAAAAATATATATAATTTCATATTTAAAATAATAAATAATATATAATATATTATAAATATATATTTATAATATATAATACATATTTATTAATTTATAATATATAAAAATATATGTATACCAATCAATTCGATTAACAACCAATTTTCTATATTGATTAATCAAAACCAAACAGATACTTAGTTGTTTAAAAATATCAAACCAAAACCAAATTAACCGGTTCAGTTAATTGAATTTTTTATTCAATTTCAATCAGTTTTTCAATTCAATTCAATTTTTCGGTTTTTCTTACTCACCTCTAGGCCTGACCCAATGGTGAGCGTGGAATAGCTAAACCCTATTTGGAGGCATAGAAATTCTAGCCATGTAGACCTTCTGAAAAATACAAAGAACACTTGCGTGCTCACTCTTGACTAGTTATGAACACATAAGACAGCATGGCAAGAAGCAAATCCGGGCTAAATCAAATATCGAATGAGTAGAGAGTTTATGAGATTCTTTATCATTGGCATGGTTTTCAAAACCAAACTGGACCAGACGATTGAACAAGAAAAACAAGGAATCAATAACCTAATCATATGGGTGAACATTCAATTTATTCAATTAAAAACCAAACCGATGAAATCAAAATTTTAAAAACCAAAATAAAAAGATGAAAACCAAATTACAAAAAACCAAAATAATCAAAACTGAAAGTTTCAGTTATTTCAATTAAAAACCAAATTTAATTAATATATATAATATTATATATTATGAAATTGAATTCCATTATAATATATTAACATATAAATATATAACATATTATATATTATATTCATATTTTATAATGAATTTCAGTTAATTTGATTTTTTCAATTAACCGAATTTCTAGCTCTAAAATCCAAAATTCCTAAAAACCAAACTAACTGAAACGAATTACCCAAAAACCGAAAAGGCCGAAATCAAAATTTTCAGTTTTAACCAAAATAATACTCACCCCTACCTAAACAATTCCATTTTACCTCAAAACCATCTTTTTCACCAAAAAAAAAAATTGATTTGTTTAACCCGATGACCTAAGAGTTCAAACCACCCAACATTTTTTTTTTTTATTTTTTTATTTCTTTTAACCAAACCCCTAAACGATTCGTTACCCAATTCGATTTTAAAAACCTTGATCATTGGCAATTTATACATGTCGAAACAAAATCGTCTACCTTTTACAATATAAAGGGGAACGTTTATTTTTGACTCGCCTTTTTCTATCATGAAAAATAGATGCAAATATTGCTATTTCAATATTTTGTCGCTGGCAAAATAGCTGCGAAAATTTTAGTTAAAGAAAGTAAAATTAATTTTGTATAGCCCATATTATTTAATTTGATTAATACAACCAACAAATCAGAGCGGCGCAGCGGAACCGTGGTGGGCCCATTACCCACAGGTCCCAGGACCATCGTTTTTAATTTGGGTACCTTTTTTAAAGAGCACCGTCGTTAGGACCCTTCGGGAATTGAGACGGCTTGATTCAGTTGTTTGTAGGAGCTACTGACCGGATGAGTCAAGCACGATCCACCTATATTAGACCCTAAATAACGAGTCTTGAATGTTAACTTAAAAAAAAAAATGCAACAAAACCAGTCGAGACTATAAATGCGGATTTTGTTTAACATGCAAACTGGCGAAAAAAGGTTCTAAGTTCTAAGTTGTAACATGCAAGCCCTCACAACCAAATTTGATATACAACACCACCTAATGGAGTATGCACCGGAGGGTTTCTCTTGGAAATCGATAAAATGGTCAAATTTTCAAATACTCTGCAACTGTAAGTTAATCCTTTGCTGACCACATAACAAAGAAGGGTACCAACGAACCTTCAAAATGTTTTGAACATTCAACCACCTCCTTAGCTGAGAATGAATCGACAGTGAAGAAAGCCTGCATATAAATCAGTAAATCATTCGGATTACTCTCCAGAAATACAAATGAACAAGGAAATAAAAAAGAGAGGAGACTGTTAAGTGAACCATACTTGGATCAGAATTAATGATCATGGCAGTCCCTCCAAAACTGCAACTTCCTCCATTATTCTTGTTCTTCTGCCAGTAGCTATTGAAAGCGTAAGAGGCATGTGCAACAGCCGTATCAGGATAGTAGCAATTTCCATTAGGCATAATCTCATCACAGTCAGCACCACCTTCCCCACAAGCATAGTCCATGGCCTCCTGCAGCGTCTCTGTTGGGACACTAGGCTTTGCTACACACCATAGCCCCTTCTCCCCTGTTTCCGGTGTCGGCGCTCCAATGTCTATCGCGTTACAAGGGGGCAATGGAGCAAGATCAGGTGGGTTCGAGGGAATAACGACCGGAGGCCCTTCCGGTGCAAAAGAGAAGGACATCGAAGGGGGAGAAGCCCAACCGGCTAAAGGGGGAGGAGGAAGTGAGCTTTTGGATGTGTGTGCAGGAACAGAGAAACCAACAGAGGAGTGGATTGATGATGGTGGGATCTCTGGTAATGGGGTTGGTCTTGCTGGGAATGGGCCTACAGCCGAGGAATGTATGACTGACAACTTTCTGCTCATGAGTTTCTTTTCTTCAGGAGCTGGGACGATTACATTGATGTTGTTAAGGTGGAAAACCCCGAGTTTTTTCATGGATTCCATGTGAGCAGACACCAAGTTAGCATCATTTGACAGGGAAAGAGAGAAACCCGGAGGTGGGTTGATAGTATAAGTAGAGCTGGAGTTCTGGAGGAAGTCAAGAAGAGGTTTAATCAGCCTCTGGATTAGGTCATCTCTAAACTTGGTGAAACGTGGATGCAGGCAGTCGGTAGAAAAAGCAGCCGAGACTTTGATTTCTTTCTCTAAACCCCACCTCACAAGAGAGTGGTAGACATTCTTCACAGAAGGAAGGACCAAACCCCACATCTCCTCATGGTCCTTGCTGCAGAGAACGGCATTTCCAACCACAATGTTGGTTATCTTGGTAGAAGGAAAGTGAGCGAGAACGTGGGCTCTAACCCAGCTTTCAGCCATTAAAACACTGGAAGAAACTTGGCTAAGATCACCCTCACTCACGGAAAGGGACACAGGCAAACCCGTGTGAGCCAAAGTCTGAAGAACCGCAGGAGTTGGATCATAAATATTCAATGGGTTAACAGATTCTTGACCTGCATCTGCAATAAATGTGAACAAATAAAATGGTTGTTACAAAAATGCAATGGAACAAAGACAAAAAAACCAAGAAAAAAATGGGTTTTGAGTCTCGCTTACGCTTACTTACCAGTAAGACCCAAGAGACAGAATAAAAGAAGGTGGAGAAACCAACCCATCTTCGACAACTTGGACGACGGGACGAAGAACAGAAACCGGGGGGGGGGGGGGGGGGGGGGGGGGGTAAGAAGGAACTATGGAAAAGGAAAAACGAGATGCTCAAGAAACCTCGAGAAGGGAAAACATTTTTCAATGGCGACTTTGGACGGATGGATTGTGGACGTCGGGACGCGTGTATGGAAACTGGAAAGTGTGTATCTCAAGGCCCGACAGACCATGCGAGAGAGAAATAGAGAGATGTCGCCATTTCGCGCGCTCTCTCACTCTCTCTCTCGTCGTACCGAGCTTCGCTTTCCTGCAAAAAAGCAGGTCCATGGTCTGGTCACGAGAAAATTTTTCTGTAGTCTGTACAAGCACTTCGATGTATTTTTCGCGGAAAATAATCCAAAAAAATAAATAAAAGAGAGTGAACTTGTGCCAAACAGATACAGTGTTCCGTTCCTGTTGAGTGTTGCACTGTTACGCTATAGGGCTTCCAGAGTTCAGCGTCCTGCACTCACATTTCATTCCATAGTAAGTGGTTTTTTGTTTTTAATTTCTTGGAAAGGACCGTTATTGTGAAGTTTGACGTGTTGTTATGTCCAATTCCATTCTTCTTTTCCTGTCAAAAAATAAAAATAAATTGATCCATTTTCAATGGGCCCATTTATAAATCGTGGCGGGAGAATTTTTTTTCTTTTGGCAAGAATGGCGGGAGAAATTTGAAAGATACAAATTGAGTTTTGGACATATTTAACTATTGGTTGGTCATCAAATAATCTACCTTTTGACGTCAGTAAACGACGTGTACAGTGTGCTTGATAAAAGAAGGTTTTTTACCAAAAATAGAAAAAAAAAGGCCCTTTTGGGGTCAATTAGGTAAATAAATTGTCATTATATAAAAAATTGTTTCCAAATATGTAAGGGCAACTTTTGCTTGAATATCAATAAAAATTAGGGAGAATGACGGTTCAGCCTAGGGTCAGATTTTGTAGACTCCGATTAATGTTAGGGTAGGTGCCAGTTCGGAATTAATGCTAATTAATTCATGGGCAGTCATTGGTGCATAGAGTATGGGCATTTGACATTTTGAATGCTTATAGATCTGTGGTGGAATTCAAAAATCTGCATTAGGCCTATTCATACTTCTTTGTAAAAAGTAATATTTTTATAAAATAATTAAAGTAGGATAACCTTTTTAGAAAAATATCAAGAAAGAGTAGTGGCTCTGTGTCCATCGTCTTCCCTCTCTTTTCTCACCTAGGAAAATATTTTATAACAACAGACGATCATTTGATCAAAATCCTTTTTACAATGCAAGGCAGTAAAAATAACTGCAAAATACTTCTGAGATGGAAATGCTTTCTCAAAACTTGTTTACATAGATTAGACAACAAAACCTCACTCGTCACCTACCACTCTATTTCTTACTCAAAGCAGCGTTGATCACAATCTTAATACCTCTAACCCACAATTCAGTCATTTCAACCCCACCTTCACACACAAAATGCACTTCCTTCTTCCTTGTTGTCACCACCCTAAAAATACCTAGTTCATCAGCATCCCCTTTCCATTTTGCGATTCTTACAGAACGTCGAGCTTGGCCCCAACTCGACCTCCTAACAAACTACATTCCTCCTGCTTGACTTTTCCCACCTAAGTATTCCTATGGCTTCCACTGTCTTAAAAAATTTCCTATAAGGTGCCCCCTTCCCTCCCTTATTGTGTTTCTGCACATGCGCCCCACTTAGCATGAGCTTCCAAGCAAGCTCATATAATATCACAAGCTCAACATCATATCCACCATTCCTTCTTACAAGGGAGAGAGCAAAGTCCCCTCTCACAATTTTGATATCACAACGGGGCTCCACATGTGATCAACAATTGGCATATGCATCCATGGCGGTCTTGATATCACAACGAATCTCCTCAGGCACTCTTGAGAGAGCAACCACTCAGGCTTCGAATCTAGTGTATTGGCATGAATACAGGGCAGAGGAAGACAATGAACAGTGTCATTGCCCTTTCTTGATATTTTTCTAAAAAAGTTATATTATTTTAGTTATTTTATAAAAATATTACCTTTTATTGATATTCAGGGCAAAAAGTTGCCCTTATCTGCTAGAAACCCTATAAAAAACTCAGGGTCCAACTTTTTTGAAACATGAAACCTCTTTCTTATGTCAATTACCTTATTTCATTTAATTCTAAAAGAAACTTTGATACAATCATCTGATTTTGAGGGGAAATAATCGTATACATTGATAACAATCTTTATTGTGAAATGATAATGTAGGTGTTTGGCATCAGTGTTGGGTAGGGGTGTAAGCTAATCGAATTCAAATTGAATTAGACAATATTCAAATTTTAGTCCAATTAGAAAATTTGATAACCGAATTCGATTTGATATTCAATGGATATTGAAAATTAGATTAAATATTCGAATTGGATCAAATCAAATTCGACCAATTAATTATTTTAGGTATTTAATAAATATATAAAATAAATATTTTATCTATATAAAGTATATAAATTATATAAAACATTTGTTATTTATAAGAATTAAATAATCGGTTCAATTCATATATTTATCAAATCGAATTAGATCATATCCGAATTCGAAATCAAATTTTTGAATACCATTGACACCCCTAGTGCTAGAAACACAAGACCATTTTCTCATAAAAATGGTGCTAGGCATGTCTGGATTCAATGCTTATTTTTTGTTTGGAAGCGATGCTACCAAATAGGTTGTTTTCTAGGAAAATAATAATGGTTTTGCTTGGTACCAATGATGTAGAATCATTTTTAGCATTGGTCATATTATATCCAACGTCAAGATGATGCCACATCATTGCATCGCAGACAGCAACAGGTTGTTTTCTTACAAAACATCGAATTTAGCATTGCTTCATACCACACTTTCTCGATTTCCAAGGCATGGTCTGAAGCAATGTTTTTTTTATGGAAAAACAATAGCAAATATGATGTTTTCTGAAGCACCACTTTTTTTGATGTGGTATCTACCTCCATTTTCTTAGAAAACAATATCGATGCCAAACATCGCTAATATTTACCATGGTTTCATGTCTCGGCTAGCATGTGCCATCTCATTAGCTAATATTACAAGGTGGTCATCAGCTAGTTGAATTTCAAATTAAAGACACACTAATTTAGTTGATGTTTGATATAATTGGAGGGGGCATTTGGTAATGTGGATGATAAATTAGAAGATTGTGGCATGTTCATTTCATATCACATCGTAATCCACAATTGTTCTTACTTATAGATAGGCTATGTAGATTGAACCGATCCATATTCACATTCGTATTTTGATTCTGTGCATTTCACATGTAGTTTATGAAATGATCTATACAATCAATTATAAATGAATAATTCCTACACTTAATAACGAAAATGAATTGGAAAAATATAAATAAATTTATATTAACCAATAAATATTTATTTTAACAAAAAAGTAATAAAATTTTAAATAATAAAATTAAAAAAACATTTTATTAATGTAAACATTAAAAATTAATATTTAAGACAAAATTAATAAACATGATTCTTATACTTTAAAAATTATTGAACTATTTAAAACTATAAAAATAAAAATATTAAAATCTAAGCTAAAAGCTTAAATTAATATTTATGGAAAAAAACCTAAGCAAACAAAACATTGGTTCACATAAGCATAGCATCAAAATATTAATCCATTAATCATATATACTAGTGTATGGAAATTACAAATACTACTTAAATTAAAATAATAAAACCACTACGATAAGAGATACAAACAACACAATATATTATTTGTGTATTTTTGACATGCATTTGTATTATATGATTCCCTATCTATTGATGATGGGTCATATAATCCTTATGTAGGGTTTATAGAAAATACTATTAAATAAATCCATTGACCTTGTTAAGTGAATTTAGGTGATTCTCCCATTTAAAGCAACAAAATAATCATTGTTCATAATTGACATTAGTTTTTGCCATAACTAGTTCCATTAGTCCCTTGACACATGAGCACATAGGTATGTTTATATATGAGAGAATGATGGTTTAGCCTAGGGTCAGAATTTATAGGTCTAAAGTACTGTTGGGGTAGGTGTCAACTCGAAATTGATGCCAATTCACGAGCGAACGTTGGTTTATAGAATATGGGTTGTTGACATTTTGAATGTTTATAGCTCTGCAATGGAAATCAGAAATCTACATTGGGCCTATCCATACTTTTCCGTTTATATATCTACTCATCTCTATATTATTAGTTCAAAGACAAATTTGAGATACAATTAATTTGCATAAGCAAGTAACAAATATAATGTATCACAAGTAAGCCCAAAATGTTAAAAACATCTCCAATATATTAACCATACTATTTGATATTCAAATTAAAATTAAAATTCAAATTGTTCTAATTATTATTGCTCCCACAACCTATCAGTTATATTATCTTTAAGCTATGTTTGTTCATTCTCCTCATTTGAATCACTTTCATTGACTTCATTTGCATATTCACTAGTCACATTTTCCATTGCCCATCTTTAGATGTTTTTATTATAACTGGTTTCTCTCCTTAAAAAATTGTAAATGATGAGTGGCATTACAATGTTTTATTATATTCGTAAATCAAATAATAACATATTTTATACAATAGGAAATTTTTCCTTTAATATCCCAAAATACCTTTCTATAACATTCTTTAGTGATGAATAAGGTTTAAAATATTGATACAACCCGATACATAAGATGAGACCCTAAAACATTTACCATGAGGGCATATTGGAGGGCCCCTAATACAATATGTATTGGTTGATACGCCCTGATACGTAACAAAATTTTAATCATTGGTGATGAATGCTTGTAATTAAATAAATCTTTTTTAACCTAAATATTTTTCTGTGTCCTCTAAAGTCATTCAAATGATATCTTTCCCTAGAACAATGTGTTAGATATTTGATCCTAACGAAAACCCAAAATCTATAAAATATTTTTTACAAAAAGCCATGTGCAATCATGTATATTAAATGTCAATAAACAGACTTACATAAATTTAAAAAATTGGAATTTATTACTTGTGAGAGAATATGAGATTATAAATATAGTTAAAAAATAACTTTTGCAAAAATCATAAAATGATAAATAAATCATTCATAATCCATGTAAACAAAAATAAATTGCATATTAAACAAGTACACAACAAACACATTTGTGGTGCAATGTGAACATACAATACTAATTAAATACTTAAATTTATAGATAATAATTCTTTGAGTGTTTACCATTTGGTTGTACTTCTACAAATGATGGTCAAATCAACTATTACTTAAGCCTATAAATTAATTAATAAGTCCTTATAAAGTGAATATTTAAGTACTTTTGGAGTGTTAGAATCTACTCCAAGTCATACAAATACTCCATCATTAATGCTCATCCATCCATGATGTGTAATGGCGAATAAGGTTTAGCTGAATGTTTTAGTTGTTCAATGGGTTGTAGAACCAATGAGAAGGTTTTACGCCAGTATTAAATACATGGGCCCGCGTCTTTTACAGTGGAGGCCATGAATTTATTATTGGCGTGAAACCTCATCATTGATTCCATAACCTTTTGAATAGTTAAAGTGTTCAGTTAATCTGAATTCTAATACGATTATTTAACAAAGTTTGTGTTGTAGTATCTCACTACTTCGTTAACAAATACAAGTCCATAGATCTTATTATGATATTCATTACATTTATTGAAATAGATGTCTTCTATTTCATAGATGTCCATGGAATTTTTGAGTACATATGCATAGTGGAACACTAATTGAAATGTGAGTATAATAGAACATGATAACATATTAAATAAATGGAAAATTCTCGATTAATACCATGCACTTAGGCCTATTGCCAATTTAGTCATCAAACTTTAAAATGCGACAATTCACTACCCAAACTTTCAAAATGTGTCAATTTAGTGCCCACCATTAACTGACAGTTAAGTGGCATTTGAACAAATACAAATGCCCTCTGAGTGTCATCTAATATTCCTTATCAACCATCCAAACGTTGATAAAAAATGAACAATACTCACAAATCTTTGCCTCTTCTATTCAAGAAAGTTGGGGCCACATCTCAATGGGCATTTTAGTGATTTTAGTGATCCCAACTTTCTTGAATAGAAGATATAAGGATTTTAGACAATTCATTTTTTATTAACATTTGGATGGTTAATAAAAAAATTTGATGACACTCGAAGGCATTTGTGTCTTTTTAAATGCCACTTAACAATTGATTAATGGTAGGTACTAAATCGGCACAATTTGAAAATTTAGGTATTGAGTTGTTGCGTTTTAAAGCTTAGGGACCAAAGTGACACTAAGCTCAAAGTACATGATACTAATTAAAAATTTTTCATAAACACATATCCATGAAATCATTTGATACAAAAAAAAATTATCATAAAGTTATGTTATCAGGATATCTAAATTCAATAATATAAAATGTTACCATAAAATTATCAAGCAAAGCATGTATATATATATCTTCAAATAAAGACTTGTAAAGCAACAAATAAAGAGAAAACTCAAAGTTCTCCATATTTAAAGGTTTTCGACTCAATCTAGCATTCAAGTGTAAATGACATAGAATCTATCTCTAATAATATTTTTTAAATATCTGAACTATCTTCAAAACTACTTAACACTAATAGTTGCAATCATTATAATCTCGTTCACAACCTCCATGCATGTTGATGCATGTATATCTTTTTAGCATTGTTTTTCTCTTTTTTATCCTTATTGGTCAATTTCTATTTGAATTTCAAGCAGTTCCACCCTATTATTTTTGAGCTCTACTCATGCATCCATTACAAGCAAAAGATTGATTATTTGCCTAATTCTCTTTCATATTATAAGAGATGTGGGAAGTGAACAAATACTCATAAGTTTTTACTTATAAATCATTACCAAATTAAATATACCTTATAATATTAAATTTGTTCTAATAAATGTACATGAATGCCAAATATATGTCTATATTTTTTAAGTCACACTAAGCTAAATGCAAAACGTCATCATCATTATCATCAATTCCTTATTATAACTAATTATATAAGGTAAAGAAGATAAATAAAGTGGCTCTATGTTAGTTTAAATTATAATTTTGAAATGATTGAATTTATTTAAGTTGATTTATCTACCACACATACATATCATTTTCAATCAAAAAAACTATAGAATGAATGAGGTAAAATGTACAAATATAAGCATAAGGTTATACATTATTACACTTGAATTATAATCATAAAATCAACATCAATCTAAATACAACTTGAAGTTCTTAAAAAAAAATGAGCATTACTTATAAATTGTAATTCTTAAATTAACACTCAATCCAAGCACATTGAAATTAATATTTAATTAACACCCAAATCCAAACACATTAATAATAATATGAATACATACTCAAATATCAAATTAATACACAATCAAAACACATTGACAATAGCATCTAAACCAAGTTTAATACTTTCATATAATATAAAAAATATTCATATTATACATAATTGACGAAAATCTGTTTCTAAATGAGGTACAACTATATATTGTTAAAAACAATGAGCTTTAGTTAAATTGGATATGGTCTAAGTCATAGAAAAGAAAGAAGAAAAATATGCAGTAACTCCTACGGTTAGGTACTTAACAATTTTATGATTATTCCTATTCAAATCAATTTCTACTATGATAAATAAAATTTAAGTGTAGTACGATCTAATCTCTCTTGAAATTTTAATACACATTAGTGCCTATTTGTATGTTATAATCAATTTTTTTGGATTGTAAAAATGTTTAAGTTGTTAATATTTTAATTTAAGCTTCTAGATGTCTATTTATAGGCTGTAAGGCAACTTCATAAACTATAAAAGATTTTAGTTGCTAATGTTTACTTTATAACCACAAGCTTTTGTATCATTAATTTCTAGAGTCAGTTATCATTGAATAGGACTCTAACAAGAATAAACTAAAATCATTGGTTCGGATGATTATTTGGTGTAGCTCTTTATCATCTATGACCATTTTGTTCTAAGGACTAAGATCATGTCCGACCTGACAATATCATACATTAAAGAGTTGTTATGAATTAATTAATGATCAACTTAATCAACTTAACAATGATAACATAATAAAAATTATAATAATCTTAACAAATGCTCATTTTTAGCAAAAACAAAGAGGTCTTTGAAGAGCAACCTTTGTTAAATGAAGATTGACACTGAGTATGGGAAGAGGCAATGAACATAAAATTTTTGTGCAAGTTAAGCTTTTCCATTTGAACTTATAAACATTCCCAATTTGAAAAAGAATAAACTTATAAGGTTAATGGTTTGAATTTGAAAAGAGTAAATGAACATAAATTTTAGAAACTAGTTTAAAACTTGTAAACTTTTTTGGTCTGAACCTAAAAAGAGGGAATGCACATAAAACTTAAAAGATTATAAGTTTTAAAATTTACAAAGTGAATCAACGAATTTTATTCTTGGTGTCATATTGAAGATCAGCATTGTAGGGGTGAGCATAATTTGGTTAAAATCGAAAAACCGAACCAAAATTTCAGTTTTGGTTTAGCTTATTCGGTTTTTCGACCGTGTTTGATTTTTGTATATTTCAGTTTTGGCTATCATATTTGCTAAATTGGTTAACTGAAAAAAAACTGAATTAGTTTTATAATTATATATTGTTAATATTATTTATATTATAATTTATTATTTTATATTAATATTTATTAAATTAATAAATATACTTATATACATTGAAGACCTGAGACAAAACATCATATTTGTCTATATGCCAAATTTTCATAACACGCAATAACATAAAAAGACAAAAAGTTTCTAAAATGAGTAAAATCTAAATTTCTAATGAATTTCGTATTAGACACGAAAAGTGGAAAACATTCAAAATAGGAAAAAAAACTCTTCGACTCTTCGTTTTCTTCCATAGTTGGCTTTGGCAGTTCGACGCTTATAGACTCCAGAGTAGAGACCACATACCAGTGCACTCAGACGCCATCACACCAACCCCAGGCATTGCACTCAAGCAGACTTTCGCTTCCATAGGGCGCAAATTCAATTTCTGGCTTTCTAGTCTTCCTCAATCTCTTCTTTGAGTTCTCTTTAGTTCTTCTTCTTCTTCATTAATTCACCGCCAGTTATAGTTTTACTGGCTTACAACAGACAACAGATAACTCTGTAACTAACTTCTTCTTCTTCTTCTTTTCTGTTTTTGATAAAACATAGACTAATTGAGAAGACTTGCTCTAATTCGTCGAAGCTTTGAATTTGATATAAGAGAATATTATTTTGGTTTGGTTGGGCAACAAAAAAGCTCCCTTCTTCAGTTCTTCTTTCTTCCCTGACTCTTCCTTGTCTGCACTCTGCACTCTACAATGGTTTTCTCTCTCTAAATCCGCTTAAAGAGTGAAGACTAAAGGTCAAGATCGTTAATGGGCCCTTGACTTTTCCTTATCTATGTGAGAAAGATTGAATGTGTCTCGTTTTACCAATTAGTTGGGCCAAGAAAACAATGAAAAGAATACATGCAATTTGATTTTAATTCATTTAATTGGAAGATAGAAAATTGTAACATAAAAAATTCATACATGCTCCTCCAGCTCCAGGCTCCAGGTTCTCCATCAGTGCATCTTTCTCTAGCTCTAGGTCCAGGCTATGGTTCACCACTTCACCTCCAATTACAGGTACTTTTTATAAAAATTATTTAAATGTTTAGATTTATAAAATATGACTAAGTGAGAACATAAACATGAATTTGTATTTGGCAGGTTTTATACTGTATTCATTTATTTGATCAAACATTGAAATTGTTCGTTGTATTCTTTGTAATCGATTCCAAATTGTACTTAAATATTTTCTACATTGTATTTATGTTGTACATTGCCAACAAATAAATGAGTGGTTGGATACTTGGATTGGAGTTTAATCTGATTTAGATTTGAACATGATTCATTTAAGTTGAATTCCAATATCAACCTAGCCATAATCTAAGTTAAATCAAATAATAATTGTGTAGATTTATATAGATTTGTTAAGTTTTAAATCAAATAATAATCAATGGAATAAAAAACTTGGATACATAAACAATAAATGGAATTTGAATCCATGTATTATGTATCTATTGGAAATCTAATTTGGATTTCTTTGAGTTAATGAATTATACCCGTTTGGATTCAATTCCATCTATTTGCAGCCATGACTTCCTAGTTGGAAATCCAATTCGAATCCATGTTTTATGTATTTGTTAATTTCTGTAAATTGTTATTTGTATCTTAATAGGGATTTGGACTTGGATTCTTGAAATATTTATTTAGTGTGCTATATTTTTTAGCAATAGCATCATTTACCTTATCGTGTAATGTAAGTTTGCTCTTACCTAGTTCTCTTTTTGTTTCTTAAGTGAATTATGATTGTACATGTTCAAGTATTTTATTCCATTTGTTTGTTAGTTTTAACGTATATCTTATCATTTGTGAATTATGATTTTAGATGTCCCAACAAACTGGAGACACTCCTAACAATATTACTGAAATTGAAAGTCCACACCCCCGGTCCTAACCTTCCAACCAAATGGATTCAATGAATGTAATTGCTAAAGGAAAAAGGAAAGCGATGAAACCAATGTCAGAAGTATATGACCACTTTCCAAAATTTATCTCAGATAATGGTAAAGTAAAAGATAAGTGCAACTACTATGATGGAGATTTTTGTTGTGACCTGAGAAAAATGGGACAGGCTCATTAAGGAACCACATGAACATATGTAAGAAAAACCCCTATAGCTTAGAGGCAAAACAATCACAGTTAAATATGCAATCAACCTTAAGGGAGGGGGAGGGTGAAAACACTGGGAAAATGAGTTCCCTTAGTTATTGGAAGTTTGACCAAGAGGCCATTAGAAAGGGCTTAGCTCAAATGCTCATTGTTGATGAGCTTCCATTCAAGTTTGTGGATGGTAAGGCCTTTAAAAAGTTTATGATACTTTCTTGTCCTAGGTTTTGGATTCCATCTAGATGGACTATTGCTAAAGATTGTTACCAATTGTACTTAGATGAGAAATTGGAGTTAAAAAAATTCCTAAAAAATTCATGCCATAGGATTTGTCTTACTACAAACACATGATCTTTTTTGCAAAGAATTAACTATGTGTTTAATAGCCCACTTTATTGATAATGATTGGAAATTGAATAAAATTGTTCTTAACTTTTGTCCAATTTTTAATCATAGAGGAGAGGCCATTGATAAGGTGGTGGAAAAAATTTTGATTGAATGGGGGATTGATAAAGTCTTTATTGTTACAGTTGACAATGCGAGTTCAAATGATGTTGCAATTACATACTTGAATAGAAAACTTTCTAATTGGGGAACTTGTATTTTATATGGGAAATTGCTTCATATGAGGTGCATTGCGCACATTATAAATCTAGTTGTGAATGATGGCTTGAAAGAAATGGGTAAGTCTATTAGTCGTGTTCAGGAGGCTGTGAAATATGTAAGGCAATCTCCAGCTAGGTTGCAAAAATTTAAAGAATTTGTTGAGGTTGAAAAGATTCAAAGTAAGAGTTTGTTGTGTTTATACATTAGTACTAGATGGAATTTAACATACCTAATGTTGGATGCAGCTCAAAAGTTTGAAAGAGTCTTTGAGAGGTTTGAGGATTATGATCCTCACACATGGTGCCTTACACTGACCTCACACGCGCACCCCACCATGCATTGGGAACATCTCCTGTACTTATAAGTAATTATCATGGGAGATGTTCCCAATGCACGGTGGATGTGCCTGTGAGGTGCCCATGTGTGAGGAGCAAATCTCATTCCATCAAATACAGCAATGTCAAGAATTGGAGGTTGTAATTTTTTTTTTTTTGTGATCAATGTGGTGGTTCTTTGATGGACAGTGACAACCACTTCACATCTTCCCAGTGCACCTCATTCACATAGCTCATGCCGGTGGCCACAGGACCTCCGTTGGATTCAGAAGAAGTAGAGGAAGAAAAAAACTTTTGACTGTGAGACCCCAACTTTCTACATGAAACCCTCTCAAGTATGGGTGAGCACAATTCAGTTAAAACCAAAACACCAAACCAAAATTTCGATTTCGGATGAATCAATTCAGCTTATTTGGTTGTTCGGTTTGGTTTTTTTTTTTCGGTTTTCAGTTTTGGTTACCATGTTTGCTAAATCGGTTAACCAAATTAGTTTTATAATTATATATTCTTAATATTATTTATATTATAATTTATTATTTTATATTAATATTTAATAAATTAATAAATAATAAATATATAGCAAACTTTGAATTCAAAGACCTCAGACGTATTTGGCTATATGCCAAATTTCCTTATTAAGCAATAACGTAAAAGACTCAAACTAAAACTCTAAAAGTTTCTAAACTAAAACCTAAATTTATAAAATCTAAACATAAGTAGTAACAGAGACTCCAGAGTCACGAAAACAGTGGAAAACAAAATATAAAAGACTTCGACTCTTTGTCTTCTTCCTTCCACACTTTACGTCTTGACGTCCACAGTCCACAGAGTTGGCTTCGGGCCTTTGGCAGTTCTGCACTTATAGAGTATAGAGACTCCAGAGTCCAGACTCCATAGCAGTTTAGCAAAGACCACACTACCACAATCCATAGGCACTGACCATATCGCCAGTTCAATTCTTCTTCATCGGCTCACCACGCTAGGTAACTCTGAAACCATCTTCTTCTTCTTCTTTTTCTTCTCCAAAAGTCCATAGACCAGAATCCCAGCCTCCCAGGCATTCAGGCAGTCTGTGTTGTGTTGACTCTGTCTAGTGTCTCTCGTCTTTCTTGATTCTTGATTCTTCTTCTTCTTCTTCTTCTTCTCTATTTTTGATAGAACACAGAGTCACATACTGACTAAGAAGACCTGAAGACTTTTGTAATTTTCTTCAGTTTTTGCAATTTTCGGTTTTAATCGAAAAAACCGAATTAACCAAAAAAAATTTGGTTTGATTTAACCTAAATTTGGTTTGGTTTAACCTAAATTCGTTTTCAGTTCGGTTGCCACTTGGTTTGGTTTAACCTAAATTCGTTTTCAGTTCGGTTGCCACTTTTCATAATTTGGTTTCCAAAAATTCAGTTTGGTTTTAAACCAAACAAACCATTTGCTCACACCTACTCTCGGGTGCAGCCCTGAATTTTGCGCGGGATACTTACCTCCACCTGTCTCTCCATCCTACTGATATTCACTCTTGGTTCTTACTAGGCAAGGTCCGCCAAAAGGCTTCATTCTAGCGGCCACCACATTCAAATTGACATCAACAACGGCAACTGCAGCAGCGACCCTAGTCCTGCAACAACCCCAGATATCTGCACCTCCAATCAATTGCCAACATTGGTTTCCAATAATTCTCACGAGTGATTTGATTTCAGTTCATTTGCTGTCGGAAGTTGCAATGGTGGTGGTGACTAGTGATTATTTGGAATGAGAAAAAACAAGGGAACCAATGGTGACAGAGAATGAAGATGGAGATGGAAAACAAAGATAGAGATGAAGTAGCAATCTGCTTCCTATTCTAGATTTTTTCATTAATTGGGTTTTATTTTGAAAATTTAAGGAATAGTAGAGGGCAAATTAGACATTTTGTTTTTTCGTTAGCACTTAACGCCGATGTCAATTGTTAGAAACAGTAAGGGTACTTTAAGATAATATATAAATAGTAAGGGTAGAATTTATCAATTATCTAAACAGTAAGGGTAGTTTAAGAAATTTATTATGAAAATTGTCAAATGTCCATTTTAACCCCAAATATGAGATTTTTTTTGTCTATGAATTCAATAAAAAATAATATTAAAAGTTATTAGAATGATTAATAATTAATTAATAAAATTTAATACTTATTAATAAAAATAAATAATTATTAATAAATAAATTGTGTTAATTAATAATTATCTATAATCACTATTATTATTTAATAATTAATAATAAATATTAATTATTAATTAATATAATAGTCAATAATTAATTAATAATTAATTAAAAATTATTTTATAACTAATAATAATTATTATAATAGTTAATTAAAAATTTAAAATTCTGAATTAATAATAAATTTTAATTATTATTTTTAATAATTAATTGTAATAATTGTTATGAATTAATACTTAATTATAATTACTATATCAATAATAATATTTAATTTTTAATTAGTAATTAATTTATTACTAATACTAATTATTATAATTACTAATTAATTATATTAATTCTTATAAATTAATAATTAATTGTAATTAATAATTTATAATTAACAAAGATAATTATTATTAATTAATTAATTAATTTTTATAATTCAATAAATAAAAAATTTTATGATGATTAATAATTAATTAATATTTAATAATAATGATTTTAATAATTAATAATTAATTATCATAACTATTATTTAATAATTAATAATAATTATTAATTAATAAGTAATTCTAATTAATCTAATAGTTAATAATTATTAACAACTAAAGATTAATAATTAATATTTAATTAAAACTTAAGTTATAACAAATACTAATTATTATAATAATTAATTAAAAATTAAAAATTATTATTTAAATATTAATAATAAATTTTTAATAATTAATAATACTAATTTTTATTAATTAATGATTAATAATAATTACTATAATAAAAATGATTAATATTTAGTTTATTGTTAATACTATTTATCATAATAATTAGTTAAAAATCTAAATTAAAATTAATAATTCATTATTATTTTTAATATTAATTAATTAATAATATTTAGTAAGTATTAATTATTCTTTAATAATAATAATAGTAATAAATGAACAAAGATTAATGATTGATTATTATTATAATAAGTATTAATTGATTATTTATGATTAATTAAATTTTAATTATAATTATTGTTACTATAATTAATAATTATTATTGTTACATATGAGGCCCTTGAATTATAGAGAGGGAGAATAGTTTGGGGTTTTAGGGGTATCATTGAAAAACAGAAAAAAATATAAGATTCTAATTTAAAAGATAAGAAATAATAGTAAACAAACAATCATTTTCGTCTTAAAGTTATAATATTCCTGAGGATAAGAACCAAGAGGAAACAAACAATTCCTTTAACTGGTCCAGGTACCTACCAATAAAACACGTTCCAACCCCCTATTAATAAGATGTCATTACCGCACATCTCATACATGACGGGTCCCACTTTATGATGAGTCCTAGTTTCCTGCGGTGATAGATTAAGGTGGTAGAGGGTTGGAACGTGTTTTATTGACGGAAGATCCTAATTCCCTTTATCTCTCCTATATTTGCATGTTCACCTTTTTTATCGAGTTCAGATTTGCATCCAAGGGAACGCGCCCCACACGAGTTTCATATCTAATCTCAACCGTGTATCGAGAGCATCTCCCAGATGCTCCCATGCACGCTGAGATGTGAATGTGGGGCGCAAATCTGAACTCGTGTTTTTTCTTTGATAGGCAGCGTAAATTCATAGTACTGATTCATAGAATCATAGTTCATAGTTATACTAGGCACCGCTGACGGAGGAACATTGGAACAATAGCGAGAGGGAGGGACGAGAGAGAGGGAACTGGGGAAGGAAGGAGTCTGTTGTTTGTGCGGGCGCGCGTGTTTGGTTTACTGCATCACTTTGTCAGTGGGAGGAGAACTAAGCTCCTTGCTGCAAGTTCGGCTTTGAAAAGAAAAATGGCTACACGATCGACGCACAACAGACATGATGGAAACAAAGGTGCCATCAAAATTCAGAAGAGATTCGTCCCTAAAACTAATAATTCGACGAGAGAACCCGTCGCCAATTCTACTATCTCAACTTCTTTGAGACGATCTTCCCCGAGGAAATCAAATGATGCCGAGATTTCAATCGGTGGCGGTGGCAGCAACCCCAGTTCGACGGCTAGGGTTCGATTGGGAGAGAACGGTGACTGGGCTTCTAGCAGAGAACGTGGTGGTAATTTCGTAAATTACTTGCCCCAAGACGAGGCTGTCGCCGCCGGTCTCGGGGTCGAGGATGGTGGTTTGAATCCCGTCGAGTCTCAGCGAGTGGTCGACCTTCTCAACAGAGAATTATCTCGGTTGCTCAAGTTGAGCCCAAGAGATTTCTGGAAAGAAGGTTTTCTTTTATCCTTCTAGAAAAGTTTATCCTTATTAATCGTATGCTTAATTATTCAGCGAGTGATGCAATTCTGTGAAGTTCTGGTTTGTCTTCTTCTTTTTTCTTTTTAGTTTTAACTGTTTATTGCAATTGACTTGCTCTTTTATTATTAAAAGCTTAATTTAATTGAGATATTCAAATTTTATATGGCTTATCTTCAACCTATCACATTTGGACTAATTGGTTACCAGGCTTTGGTTTCGTGGCAAGGAACTGATGTTGAATTTATTTGTAGATTCATCGTGATTTTTGAGCAATTACTGCTTAAATGGTCTTGGTCGGTCTGGGCTGCTAATTTAAAGAGATAGCAATCAAATATTGGAATCTTGATCATCTGCACCCTGTTTAGAATCCCTCTCTTGGATAAATCTGTTTGGCAAGGTTAATTGTTCTGTCTAGGGGGCATTTACAAATGAGTTGAGAGTCATCATTACATGGTTAAGATATAATGACTGGAAACTAGTGTGTGATGTTGTTGTGCTTGTGTTCATGTGCATATCGTAGAAGAACAATGATGTGTAATTCGTGGTAATTGGAAACATAGGAGTGTTAGGAATATTACATTTTTTTTTTGGTGGAGGTGGGACTTAGAAATTTAGGCTGCGTTTAGAATCAGTGTAAAACATCATCGGTGTAAAAGTATACCGATGACGTTTTACACTGAACCGAGAAAGCGATCGTTGCTTTTTGAAAAACGTGATGGGTGAAGAGTGTAAAGTCTTACATCAATAAAATCGATGTAGTATTTACATTGACAATCAATGTGAAACTTTACATTTGATAGGTTTTACATTGATTGCCGACGTAAAACTCCACTCCATCCAAATGTATGCAAAACTGAACCGGTGTGGAGTTTTATGTCGATCATGATTACACTCTCCTTCCAAATGGGGACAAAATTGAACTGGTGTAAAGTTTTACACCATTCTTGATTTACACTGATTCTAAATGCAGCCTTAAGGGTGATATGTGTTGTCTTTCAGGGATTTAGCTAGAACATCTCTTAATGTTTTCTACTGTTGTTGTGGAAACTCTTCAGCTTTTCATAAGTTGCATGTCTAGGCACAGTTGTTTAGATTAAGTGTTAGATACATCCGATACCAGTACCAATGAAAGGAAACAACAATAAAAAAAGAAAAAGAAACAAACAAAATGTTCTTGTCAATTCATCATTTAATTATCTATTTGTAAATGCCATCCATGTATTTAACTATTTGATAAGGATGCAAAGTCTTCACTCTCTCCAAGGGAGGGAAGATCAAATGAGCAGAGCCAAAGGTGAAAAGGGAAAAGTCCAGGACTGGACTCCACAAAGAAATAAGATACAATTGAAATCACCCTGAAATCTCTTCCCTTTTAACCAAAAAATTCCTCGAAATCGCTGCCTTCCTAGTCTTTAAGTCACCGTATTACCAAACTCCAGAAACCATCTAAAGTTTTGAATGAGATGATCAAGTTCCCTTGAATGTATGATGGAATCTTGAAGGCCACACAATCATGATTGACAAGTCTCTCTGTATAGTAAACAAATCAAACCTTATAGGCAATAAAAGCCTGCATCTCTGGAGTCTGGATCATAGCCAAAAGGGGATATCTTTGTCACTGTTCTTGCAAATGCCATCAATGTTGGAAGAACCAGGTGACCAAGGCAAAGGGCATCGATGTTGAATTCATACCCTTCTCCCTTTGGGACCCTTCACTGCACAACCGTCTGCCTGGGAATATAGGATTTCAACATGGTAAAGTAGTTTTTATGATATAATTGACAAAAATGCCTTTGAAAGCTTTGAGAATTGAAACCCAATCAGTTACTCAATTGATAACCAAATTAATACATCCCAATGAGAATGTTTTTGTTGTTGAATGCTCTAGAATTCCCAGTATAGTAGACTTATTGAGTTATTGCATAATTCATTTTTCATTAGGATTTTATTTCTACTCTGTTCTTGGAAAGATGATAGGTTCCTTTGTTAAGGAATCCATATTGTTTTTTTATTCTTTCTTTATATGCAAATAACACATTGTTGTTTACTGGCAAGCATATGCAATTATGTTGTGATATCTAACTATTTCTTGTTCTAGTTTTTCCCTTTAGTGGCCAGCAGCACTTCTTTGCATCATTTTATGGATAGTTTTCTGCAATTCCGAAATAGATGGTATGACTTCCCTCATCGTGGAGCCAAGGGAACAGTTGCAGGGGTCATTGTTGGAGAATTTGAGCTAAGTCGCCGTGTCTTCATGCTCTTTTATCGCATGTATGTCTTAGCTGTAACTTCATACTTCCTTTTTATGATCCTTTGCTGTATCTCTGGTTTGCTTATATTCACTATTCTAATGTTCGATTACATGGGAAAATTCCTTGTGTGGCAGATCTTCTAATAGGGACCCGGGTGCCCGGGCCAGTTATAGCTTCAGTGCAAAGGAGCATGGAGGTATAGTTTCCCTATCCAGTATCCACTATGATCTGTGCTTCTCTGGTCTTTTTGTTGGCATTAGAGTTACCTTGGTATGTTGCATGGATGCGAGGTGTTCAGGGTCCATAGTTGTTTGACTTGGCAATTGTCAGAAATCATGGCACAGGGACATGGTCATAGATAAAATATTAAAATACACTAGCAACTTGATGATCAAAGGAGGAAAAAAAAAAACATTAACAATTCAAATATATAAAGATGACATGTTACTTAAGAGTGTCAAGTGCGAACTTCTCTTTCTCATCACAACTTAATGCATGCCAAGTGTTGACATGCCTAGACCCATTCATTTAAAAATGTATGTATTGGGGGCAGGGTGACTTTTGTGAATTTTATGCTGAAAGTTTTAAGACGTGATTTGTTTTTTGTTTTTTTTTTTTCTATGCTGTGTCAAAATTTCAGATCTGCTATTGTTCATTTGTTTGGCATGTAGCCCTTTTGCAGGAAAAGAAGCTGCTTGACTTGCCAAAGTTGTTAGATATATGTGCTATATTTGGTCATGAAAATGAAGAGCTTACCAGGTTATTGGTGAGATTTTACATTTATATGGCTCATAGCTTCACATATTTTATTTTCTTTTAATGCACTTCTACTTGTGTATCTGATTCTGACCACATAAGTTCAGTTTTCTTGGTCTTTGTCTCTCCCTCTCCCCCTCAAACTTTTAGCTATTTGATTTCTTTTCTTTTGTGTTTGTATGAGGGATATACATGAGTAGTTTCCTCTCGAGAAGACTTGGGAGGTTGGAGGTAGATCAATGAAGTCATGTGGGCTTATATGATATATTATTTGTACACTTATATGACTGTATCATTATGAAAGCAATATGTAGTGTTGGACAGGGTACCTTAAATGGAAGCATAAACACGTGTAAGCATGCAGTATATCAACAAGAACACTAAATATTTCTTTTGTGAAGAAAGTCACATTACAAAATGTTTGGACCCAATCCATACTGCAAAAAATATAATGCATTTGTCCTCATGCTGGAGTTTACTGGAAGGAAATGAAAGAAGAATATATACAATCCATGAAATAAAAGAAGAATATATGGTAGGCCTTACGGTATAAACTATATATTATCTGTCTCTATGAACGTTTTAAGATGCATAAATATTTGTCCAACCTTGTATCTGATATGTGCTACAATGTATAATGCATTGCAGTAGCAAACATGTTGGTTATGCTTGAAATTCATGGGTAACTGTAAAACACAGCAAAGTTGAGGCATGCGATTTCTCCTCTGTGAGCATGTCTAATTCTTGGGTCTTATGAAGCCTAATGGTTAAAATGCTTATTATTTTTCTTAACTTAACACTGGTTTAATTAGGGTCAGTTCTACCATTCATTATTCATGCCATTTTTTTGCACTTATTCGCTTGGCTCTGAATTTAAAGCGTATGAGGGGGGAAAATCTAATATGCCTCTTTTAGAAGATTTTGTTTGTCCTAGTAAAAGGTTCTGCACAGGGGTGCAACTTAGGCAGCCCAACCTGAGCCCAAACCCACCAAGCCTGAAATTTTACATGGATTGGACTTGGATTTTCGGTCCTTGTGCAGAGATTTGAGTTTTTATTTTTATTTTTTAATTTTTTGGGATGGACCCAGGCCTAACCCTTAGGTAGCCCAAGTCCGGCCTGATCTTAGCCTGGCCCTAGCCCAGCCCAAACCTGGCCTGACTACATGCAATATTCTTATTTGATGATTATATTACTGATACAAAGTAAGTTAGGGGTGCACCTTTGGTGGGCTTGACTTTGGGCTTGGGCCTTAGGCCTGGATTGGCCTTAGACATGGTCCAGCCCACCCAAGGTGCACCCCTAACTTCGAACAAATCTAATCTGTAGATCTGCTTTCTGCTGCTTTACCACTGGTTGGGGGTATGTTGCCTAGGTCTGTCTTATATATCGAGTCTTCACATCAGATGACTGGAAGCATCCCTTTGCACATACATTACACTTGGTATGAGAGAATGACCTTGGTCATTTAAATCGCTCCAGTCACTAGTATGGCATCTACTACATTGACATATCATATTTTCTTTTTTGAATGCTGTTCTATTCCCTTTTTTCCTAATTGTTTCAGTGGTTATGATTCTCCAGGTGATTAGTGCCATGAAAGCCCAGCCAAATATCCTTGAAAATTTACCAGCGGTGGTGTCTCATTTCCTCAGCATTGCCCATACCATGCATCAACGTTGCAGCTCCTCATTAGAGGTATTTATCTAGATAAAGGAGTTTGACGTGGTCTTTGATGGGGTTGCTTTATATAGATAGTCTCTCAAAATTATATTGTAACCTCAATCCTGAATTGCACAGCTTGCTTATTTGCTCTGTTTGAAATGAATAAAATCAACTAATATTTTTCTAATTTAGTTTATTTTTTGGGAGTATTGGATAGACAAACTCTATACAAGTTCCTGTGAAGAGGACTTGAAAAAATTTAGTTAATTAGTTGAGAAAGAATCGAGCAGAAACAATTAATAAACAGCTGAATTTTCTAAACATTAGGCACTCACGTAATTTCTTTTTCATTGCTTTCTTGACCAAAGAAAAAACTAATTATGCCATTTATCATGAGATGTAAATCAGTCCTCAAATATTAGGTGTAAATTTGAAGATTAGAGGGAAAAAAAAGGAAGAAGAGAAGTAAGAGCAGCAGTACAAGAGAAGAAGATGGCGAAAAGAGAAGGAAGAAGAAGAAGATTCGAATTATCTTCCTTTTCTCCTCTAATCATTTTTTATTAAGAATTAATGTTAGAGTAATGACAAGTATGCCCTTAAGTGGGCGGCTAGCTAGGCAGTAACATAAGGAGATTAAACAAAAAGAAATAACAGGCCCATTAAGAGAGGCCCGTTAGCCAACAAGAAAAGAAAAGATATTACAAGAGAAGATACTAGGACCCATTCGGCCCAGTCTCTTTACACTCCCCCTCAAGCTGAGCATAGATCTCAATCATGCCCAGCTTGCTTATATAGTGTGTCATTTTCCCTCTTGGAACTCCTTTGATCAAGATATCAGCCAATTATTTGTCTGATATGATGAATGGCAAACAAACTTCTCCTGAGGAAACTCTTTCCCTTATAAAATGTCTATCAACATCAATGTGCTTAGTTCTGTCATGTAGAACAGGATTATGTGCAATTTTGATAACTGCTTGGTTGTCATAGTAGAACATCATTGGCTTTTCGTAGTCAACCCCCAATTCTTCTAAAAGGGATCGTAGCCACAGTAATTCTGACACACCATGTGCCATCGCCCTGTATTCTTCTTCAGCTGAGGATCTAGCAACTACAAACTGTTTCTTACTTCTCCATGACACAATGTTCCTAGGGACTAGAGCACAATAACCTGAGGTGGATCTCCTATCATCAATACATCCTGCTCAATCAACATTAGTAAAAGCTTCCAGCTTCATGTGTCCATGTTTGGCAAATAGAATACCTTTCCCTGGAGTACCTTTCAAGTAACACAAAACCCTTTCTGTAGCAACTAAATGAGTATCTCTGGGAGAATGCATAAATTGACTAATAACACTTACTGCATAGGAAATATTTGGCCGAGTCATGCAAAGATATAACAACTTCCTAAACAGTCTCTGAAACACCCCCTTATCAGATAAAAACTCACCATCTGTAGCAGAAAGTTTATGATTGGGTTCAATAGGAGTGGAGATTGGTTTAGCTCCAAGTTTACCACTCTCAGCAAGGAGGTCAAGGACATATTTACGTTGAGAAATGAAGATACCATCCTTAGATCTAGCAACTTCAATGCCCAAAAAATACCGAAGATCTCCCAAATCCTTGATCTCAAATTCAAAGTTGAGAAATCTTTTTAGTTTACTGACCTCTTGAGTGTCATTATCCGTGACCACAATATCATCAACATAAACTATCAAGAAGGTCACTAGAGAGCCATTTCTCTTCAATAACAGGGTACGATTAGATTGAATTTGTGTGTAACCAAAGGAGACAAGAGCAGCCCTGAACCTCTCAAATCAAGCCCAAGGAGACTGTTTGAGACCATAAATAGATTTTTGTAGTTTACACACCTTGCCTTGCATTTCCTTTCCATACACCCCTGGAGGCAAAGACATATAAACCTCTTCATGTAGGTCTCCATTCAAGAAGGCATTTTTAACATCAAATTGGTGTTGGGACCAATCAAAAGTAGCGGTTAGAGATAACAAAACCCTGACTGAGATCATCTTAGCTACATGAGCAAATGTCTCAAGATAATCAATACCATATATCTGAGTGTAGCCCTTAGCAACCAGCCTAGCCTTAAACCTCTCAATAGACCCATCAGAGTGATATTTAATGGTAAACACCCATTTACAACCCACTGGTTCCTTCCCTTCAGGCAAGTCAACAATATCCCAGGTATGGTTTTTATGCAAAGCATCCAGTTCAGTCATCATAGCATCCCTCCATTCAGGTTTAGCTAAGGCTTTTGGTATGGGCCTGTGTATCACATAGGAAGAAACAAAAGCAAGAAAAGATTAGTAGGAAGGAGAGAGGAGGCTATAAGACAGGTGTTTGGAGATACAATGGGCTGTACACTTCCGCTTGCCCTTGCGGAGAGCAATAAGAAGGTCAAGGTCTGGGAAATATGTAAATGGGTCAGAAGAAGGCTGACCTGTTACCTCAGTAATGATGGGAGGAGCAAGAGACTCTTTTGTAGGAATGGAAACAACCTGCCCATGTCTGAATCTGTGCCTTTGGTACCACTTTTGGAGAACAGGATGAGGAGGAATTATAGGAGAATGAGGTGGAGGAAGAGGAATATTGGAGGTAGGTCCAGTGGGAGAAGTAGACACCTCATGATAGGACTTAAGAGGATCGGGAAGAGGAACAACTGGAGACATAGCAAAGGGCTCTTCATATTTCTCCCCCTCGGGAGAAATGCTAAAGAAAGGAGTCAACTCAGCAAATGTGACATCTCGAGATACAAAGCGGGTGCCATTGACTGGATCAAAACAACAATATCCCTTCTGCGTGGAAGCATATCCCAGAAAAACACATTTACGAGCCTTAGGTTCAAACTTCTGCCTTTGATGACTATGAATATGCACATAGCAAGTGCACCCAAAAACACGGAGAGGAAGAAAAAAATATCTTCATCCGGGAAGAGAAGGTTAAAAGGGGTTTTGAAGTTAAGGACCTGGGAGGGCATGCGGTTGATAAAAAAAGTAGTAGTAAGAACAACATCTCCCCAAATTTTTATAGGAACATGGGATGCAAACAAGAGGGATCTGGCAACTTCAACCACATGTCTGTTCTTCATTTCCTTCACCCTGTTCTGTTGTGGAGTGTAGGAACAAGAACTTTGATGAATAACCCCAAAAGTTTCAAGATAGACGGATAAGGTTTTTTCAAAATACTCCTTAGCATTATCAGAACGGAATATTTTGATCCGAGTGTTAAACTGGGTGAGGATGAGTTCATGAAATTTTTGCACAATAGCTGGTACTTCATCCCTAGATTTCATGAGATAAATCCAAGTATAACGAGAGTAGTTATCAATAAAAAGGATAAAGTACCTGTAACCCCCCATAGTTGGCAAATGATATGGCCCCCACACGTCAGAGTGAACAATATGAAAAGGAGAAAGAGATCTTTTATTGCTTACTGAATAAGAATGTCTACAATGCTTTGCCAGTTCACACGACTCACAATGAAGACTCGATAAAGATACTCCCTTAAACATATCTGGAAACAAACGACTCAAAGCAGAAAAAGACAAATGACCAAACAAAAAATGACATAACAAAACTTTGTTAACAGACTCTAACAAAACAGACTCTAAGGCAACTCCATGAGGTGGTCCAAAAGCTCTATCCGGTGTGTCCAACAAGTATATTCCGTTTGCATCATGGCCACTCCTAATCATCCTCTGAGATTGCAGGTCCTGAAAAACACAATGAGTGGAAAAAAAAAAGGTTATGCTACAATTCATGGATTTAGTTAAGCTGCTAACAGATAAGAGGTTGTGTTAAGTTTAGGGACATGAAGGACAAAGGATAAATAAAGGGTGTTAGAGGTCTTTATATCTCATTTTCCAGAGATGGGAGCAAGATACCCATCAGCAAGGGATATTTTCTCTTTGCCAGAGAGAAAGTGGTATGAGCAGAAGAGATTAGATAGGCTGGTTATATGGTTTGATGCACCGGAATTAATAATCCAAGGGATTTTATGATTACCTGAAACTGAAGCATGATTTGCAGAAGCACGAATACCTGAGTGAGCAAATGCAGATGAAGATGATGTGTTGTTGTTGGAGGAGTGAGATGAAGAAACAATAGCTTCCAAATGATTTAGTAGCCTCCCATACTTTTCAAAATCCACCTTCATTGCTGCCAGATGCTCAATGGTTGATTTTTCTACACTCTCCTTACTTCCTCCTTCAGGTACTGTAGCAACATTAGCTGTCTTAGGCTTTCCTACCTGACTGCCCTTCTTAGAGATGTTGTTGTTCTTAAACCTATCAGGAAGAAGCTCAGGATGAAGCTTCTAGCAAGTGTCCTTTATATGCCTCGGTTTCTTGCAATGTTCACATATCTGCTCCTTTTTCTCAGTAGGACCCTTTGGCTTTATTCCAGCATGTGCAAAGTGTTATGTAGGTGGACTCTGCAACTGAACATGCCGCCTACTCTCCTCACTGCTTATCATAGCGTATGCCTGGGAAAGAGTAACCTCATCCTTGGCTAGGATATTTTGCCTAATGATGTCAAGCTCAGGGTTGAGTCTAGTGAGAAATTCAAGCACCCTATTTCTCTTCACCAACTTCCTATACATTTCATCATCATTCTTACTCTCCCATGCAACTGTCTCCATAACATCAATTTCTTGCCATAGAGATTTCAGTATAGAGTAGTAGATTGCTACACTCTTCTTCCCCTGTCTTAGGTTCTTCACATTACTTTTCAACTTATAGACTCTGGCTACATTCAACTTCTATGAATAGGTCTCAGTAACACTGTCCCATATCTCCTTAGCCGAAGACATCCAGAGATAATGCTGACATATATGAGGTTGCATAGAATTGACCAACCATCCTATGACAGTATAGTTTTCTTGCATCCATCTCTCAAATTCAGGGTCAGTTTCTTCGGGTTTCACTTTACTACCTATGAGATACCTGAGTTTTCCTCTACTACAGACAAATTCTTATAGGCTGTGCCCAAGCAAGATAATTTATCCCATCTAGCTTGATTGTGGTCACACCAGTCAAAATAGAATCTACCGAGCCAAGGCCGGAAACCGGCACTTGCTTGAACTCACTTCCGTATGGCTCCATTAATAAAACGAAAATCAAAGAACCAGAAATTTTGTCTATATAAACTTACTTGAAGTCAAACTAGAACCCAGATGCTTGAAAACTAGGGTTTTACTCCGTCTAGCTGTTGGGGAGGAAGAAAGAAGATGCAGCCGCTCTTACCAGAGCTTCCCAATCTCTTCCAAACCTGAACCGCCCTGCTTTAGGAGTGAGAAGACACCTCCCAAGCACAAAGCGCCACACCCAAAGCTTCACCTTTACCTGTACCTTCGAAAATCTCTAATCGGCTAGGGTTTTGGGCAGCAACAGAACAACACCACTTCTTGGCAATATCCAACCAGATTTAAACTCTCCAAACCCTCTACCAACTAGGCCAAAGATCCTCTGAACTATAGAGAGAACCTATCTCTCCATACACTCTTAATCTAAGGGTGTATGGGAAAAGAGGAAGAAGAAAAAAAAAGGAAGAAATATACCTGCTCTGATACCAAGATGTAAATCAATCCTCAAATATTAGGTGTAAATTTGAAGATTAGAGGCAAAAAAAAAGGAAGAAGAGAAGTAAGAGCAGCAGTACAAGAGAAGAAGATGGCGAAAAGAGAAGGAAGAAGAAGAAGATTCGAATTATCTTCCCTTTCTCCTCTAATCCTTTTTTATTAAGAATTAATGTTAGAGTAATGACAAGTATGCCCTTAAGTGGGCGGCCAGCTAGGCAGTAACATAAAGAGATTAAACAAAAAGAAACAACATGCCCATTAAGAGAGGCCCATTAGCCAACAAGAAACGAAAAGATATTACAAGAGAAGATACTAGGACCCATTCGGCCCAATCTCTTTACATCATGAGTGTAATCTATGAATACCATATTCCTTTGTAGGCTAAGGTTTAGGAATTCCATAATGAAGGAGTTAACTGAAAATTGGTGCTTATAGGGCCATTGTTTATTGTGGCAATGGCATAAATCTGCCAATGCGATTTTGGTTTTCACCTTTTTTCTTGGTATCCCCGTTCCTGTGTTCTTTCTCTCTCTCTCTCTCTCCGCAAAATTACAAAAAAAATGATAAAAAATCGAAAGTCAGAAAATTCAAAAAATGCCAAAAAATTAGAAAATTCAAAAAATAAAAATGCCAAAAAAATTAGAAAAATCAAAAAATATTAAACATAATCTTAATAAAAAATATAAACTTAAAATTTAAAATAAATATTTAAAAACCTATTTTATAAAATTAAAATACATAAACATAACATGTAAACCATATCCAAATGAAATTTAAAAATAAAAGCAAACATATAAAGTATTTTCAAGCATGTAAAACCCACAATCTCTTTTCTTCCTCAATTGCATTGCTTCAAGCAGCTAATGTGGTGTAAAACATATTGCATTCTTGATTCTATGAGTTGCCTTTGTATTGTGCCCCTCGGGGCAAGCCCGAACAAGTCCTTGTTAGGGTCTTAAGTTCTCATTTCTCACATAAAAAAGAATGATTTTATAACTCTAATTGCCTTTTAAGAAGATATTTTATTGGAATGAATGAATAGACAACATTAGCAAACTAGGGGGTTCTCGGAGCTCCGGTGCACAGAATTTTAAAAAGGCCCACGCCTGGGCTGAGGCACAAGGCACATCAGGCGCACCAGGCGTGCACCTTTTGAAAGGGGTGCACCTAGGACCTGGGTTAGGCGCATACATCAAACTGGAATACATCAAACTGGTCCCAAAGGAATAAGAGGCCAAGTTCAAAGCTGAAGCTAAATAAAAAAGAACTGACAAGTTACAAATTACAGCCTGGCTCTGGACAACCATACTATAGGTGATCCTTTGGCACTCCTGCTCTAGCCAATTTGTCAGTCATTGAATTGGCACTTCTAGGTATCCAGTTGAATAAGGTGCTCAAGGGATCCCCTAGGGAGGGTGCCTGTCTTACCAAATGCCTCATCCTCCATGGAATTTCTTCTCTATTCTTCAGCCAAGAGATAACTGTTTGTCAATCTCCTTCAACATCCACTTCTTTCCATCCCTTTGACCTTAGCAATTTTAAGCCTTGAATGACTGCCAACAGTTCAGCCCTGAGAGAGATTCCATGTCCAATTGGATTTGGACCTATGTTTATCTCTTTATTTCATTAAGAACATTAACAGAAAGTTTTGCTAATTGTTCTTTGGAAATTATAATTCTCTTTTATTAGGCTTTCACAAGTTCAGAAGAATTTGGAATTATTAGGAGTTGAAACCTTTTATTTTAATAGTCATCTAAGAGCCAGAATTAATGCCAAAAGTATGAAGAGGTGGTCAAAATGATCTTATTAAAGATGAATATTGAAGGAAGTATAAAATTGAGGTTGATCATAGGAATGAAAAAAAAGATAATGTTCTTCCCAACAGTGACAAGATTAAAGGAATTTATTTATGGATATGGGGATTAAAAATGAGTTTTTTAGAAATATGTATGTTTAGATGGATGAGTGGTAAAACTACAAAGGATAGGGTCAGAAATGAAGTCATACGAAGGAACCCAGGAGTACCTCCAATAGGAGATAATATAAGATAAAGTAGACTGGGGTGGTTTGGTCATGTGCATAGAAGACTTTCTCAAGCACCCATTAGAAGAAGTGATTTGTTGCAAGCTGAAGGGGCTAGAAAAAGGACTATGGTGGAAGTAGTAAGAAATGATATAAGCGCCCATAACTTGATGACAAATATGGCACTCAACAAAATGGAATGTCAAAAGAGGATTCATGTAGTAAGAAATGATTTAAGAGCCACACTAGCAAATCTCCCAATTTATTTTCTTTCCACCTTCCACATCCTGTCTATGATAGCAGGGTAGTTAGAAAAATAAATGAGGGACTTCTTGTGGGAACTGGATGAGGAAAAAAAGGATCATTTGGTTAAATGGGAAGTGGCTAGTAGACCAAAAGAAAAGGGGGGTTTGGGTTTAGGAAACATTGTCACTAGAAACACTGCCTTATTAGGTAATTGGTTATGGAGGTTCCCCTTCAAAGGTGATAGGCTGTGGCATAAGGTATTTGAAAGCATTCATGGTTTGGATGGTAATGGCTGGGATGCCAAAATTACTCCCCACTCATCCTCCGCTTCTCCTCAGAAAGCAATTCACGAGGTTTACCCTATCTTTATTAACTCCATTTGTTGTGATGTGGGAAAGGGTGACAAAATCCACTTCTGGGAAGACCTTTGGGTAGGGGAAATACCATTAAAAGACAAATTTCCTGAACTTCTTGTCCTTTCCAACCTTAAGGGTGAAACTATCTCTAGAATGGGAATACCGAATACCTTCTCCTTCCGGGGTAAACTGGAACTTTGGTTTTAGAAGAGGCCTAAGGGATAATGAGTATACCTCCATGATTTGCTTGGTTGTTATTCTAGAGACAGTTGTTTTGGACCCAAACTTGGAGGACTCTAGAATTTGGACCAGCTCTATAGATGGCCTATTTACCTATTCTTCATTTTTTAAGCATCTTGCCTCACCTAGCTCTCAAGGGGTGGACTTCCCAGTGAAAGAAATATGGAATAAACCCATCCCACAAAAAATTCAAGCTTTCTGCTGGGAATTCTTCCTTGGTAAGGTAAATACATGTGATATGCTGCAGAAAAGAAAGCCTTTTTCTTGCATCTCTCCTCATATGTGCTTCTTATGTAGGGATAGTGGAGAGACCATCTCCCATTTATTAATTTCTTGTTCCTTTGTGTTTTGTATCTGGGAGTTTTTGTTTCTCCTTTTGGCTGCAGGTGGGATCCTCCTCCAGAGGTGGTGGACATCTTCAACCTGAACTTCTTGAGGCAACCAAAGAAAAGCGGGAGGATAATGTGGAGAGCTACTGAACTAGCAATCAGTTGGGTAGTGTGGGAAGAAAGGAACAACAGAATTTTCACTGGAAAGAGTAGATCTCTGGAGGAGGTAATAGATTGCATAAAAGTGAAGGTTGTACTTTGGGTAAAGACTTTGGACAGCTTCTAGAATTTCTCAGTCAATCATATTATAAGAAATTGGTCTGAAGTAGCATGATCCTCAAGGGATAAAGAGAGAATCAGAATGGAATGGAAACCCCCAGAAGGCAACAGATTAAAGTTGAATTTTGATGGGAGTTCTTTGGGAAATCCAGGTTTGGCAGGCATAGGTGTAATCAGAAATTCTGGGAGCAGAGTCTTGGCCTTATACTCAGGGCCACTTGGCATTGCAAATTCATTCAAGGCTGAACCGATGGCTTTGTTACAAGGTCTGTGGTTAGCTAAGCAATTGGGCCATAGACAGCTAGAGGTGGAAGGGGATTCTAAAGTAGTTATCTCTTGGGAAAGTTACAATAAACATACCCCATGGAACCTCAAACATGTTCTCAGGGAAGTGAAGAGGATTGTGGAAGAAATAGGTGCTGAATTCAAGTGGGTGAGAAGAACTGCAAATGGGCTAGCTGATTTCCTTGCTAAGCAAGTGGCGACAATGCAACACCTTTTTTGGATTTCATTGTAATCTACCCTTGTTTTTCTGGGTTGACATGTCGGTCATCAAATTATAATCTCAAATATATTTTCTAATAAAATTATCTTTTGCTGATAAAAAAAAATCAGGATTCATGTAACCGACCCCATATAGTTGGGACAAGGCTTAGATGATGGTGATTTATAGATATGGAGAATGCAGGACAATCCCTAGTCCTCATAATGTAAGAAAAGGTTGGAATCAGAGAGAGAGAACACATCTATTTATAGAGTGACTTTTGTGGCCCGGAATACTGTTCACCAAAATTACAAAAAAAGCAACTCCTTGTCTTGTGCATCAAGAAACATAATAACTTTCTACCTACTAATGCAAATAAACTGAAAATTGAAAGAGAAACACTACTAAGCTAGAGCAACAAGATGCTATAGCCCAAGCTCACATGGGACTGGTCAAAATGATGAAAATACCCATACTGTCCAAATAGATTGAAATACAGAAAATTTCAAAAAATTCCAAATTTAATTCTGCAGCTCCTGCATTATTCTCCCCTGTTTCAAAAAAAAAAACTCGCCCTTGAGTTTTGAAGAACTTGAAGATGAAAAGTTGATGTACCTTAATGACTAATGGAGTAGTAATTCCCATAGCTACTTCAATACACTTGGACTGTAGAGTAGATGCCGCCCACATAGCTATAAATGGATCTTGAAAGCAATGTATGTCTGAACCATTGCCTTCCATAACCTTCATTGTTAAATAATCAATAACATTAGCTTCTTGACCATTTACATCACCAATCAGCCTATCTTGTGGTGAATCTTCCCCTTGCTTATCACTATGAACTTTCATATCCAAAATCTCAACTGCAACATTTGGAACTTTTCCTTCAATCTCTAGTTGAGAAGTCTCCATCTCTCTGTGTTCATCTACCCTTGGTTCTTCAGCAAACTCTTGAACTTCTGCCATTATTGATGTTGATGGAACTTGTGCTATGTCAACTTGTAATTCTTGAATTGGTTCCAGTTGAACTTGTAAGGTAAAGTCCTGACTTACTTCACAACCAACACATTGCATCTTGCACATGAATTTCTTCAACTTGCTCTACTTCTATCTCTTCTTGATCATTAACCTCAAGTTGACCATGGGTGTTGGAAGTTCTTTCTTCAACAATTCCAATCTTTTCTTGGCCCACACCCTTTTGATCTTCAATGTTTACAACTTCTATAGGTTGAAATTCTTCATTCACAACTTTATCTCTAGGATGGGCATCAACATGCAAGAAATCATCTTCTTCATCTCCAACTTTATACTTTCTTCTCATTGGCTTCAAATTCTTTGTTGTAACCGGCTGCTCATTCTCTATCTTGAGAGCCAATTCAAAGGCATGGTCTAAGTCATAAATTTGAATTGTAGATAATTCATTCCTTAGTCCATTTGTGAAACGAACTAATTTGTGCCTTTCACTTTCTGTAATGACACATCTAAGTTATAATTCATCAAACTTATGCATATATTGAATTACAGGTAGCATACCTTGCTTGAGATTAGTCAACTCCACATATAGATCATCATGGAAGTATTAAGGAATGTACTTTTCTTGCAAATACTTCTTCATCTTTGCCCACGTGGTAATAGGATATTCACTTCTATTTTCTATTCGTTGCTCAAGAGTTCTCCACCATACTTTAGCATGACCTGCGAGCTTCATGTGTGCAAATCTAAATCTTTGTTTTTTAGAGATATCATGCTTATCAAAATATTCTTCTTGTGTAGCAATCCAATCAAAGAATGCTTTCTGGTGGTCTTCATCTCCCTTGAAATTAGGCACTTCCCTTTCTCTTCTAACATTCCTAAAAACCTTACTCCTTTAGCCGACATTACTAGATCTACTTTCTTCCACCAAATTCTCAAGTAAATCAACCATAGACCCTATCATCATTGATTCTAGACCCACGAGATTATCTAAATGATACCCTAGGCCTATATAATCGATCACTTTGTGAGAACATGCTGACTAACCATTAGCTTTGATGCCAAACTAATGTAATAGGGCTAGAACAAACTACCACAAGATAGATAGATAGATCACTCCAAGGGTCCTAGAATCACTCTAGGGTTTTCATTAGCTTCAAAAGGAAGAGAATACATCTATTTATAGAGTGACTTGTGTGGCCCAGAATACTATTCACCAAAATTACAAAAAGCCACTCCTTGTCTTGTACATTAAGAAACATAATAACTTTCTACCTACTAATGCAAATAAACTGAAAATTGAAAGAGAAACACTACTAAGCTAGAGGAACAAGATGCTATAGCCCAAGCTCACATGGGACTGGAAAAATAATGAAAATACCCATACTTTCCAAATATAATGAAAATTTCAGAAAATTCCAAATTTGATTCTTCAGCTCTTGCATTAATCAGCCAATAAGATTGGCATATACAAATACATCTAGCAATATTAGAAATATGGTACAACAAAACTTGTTTTTTGTTGTGGCCTTCAAAAGTGGAGCTCTTCTATACTCTCTCTAGCCAAAGTTGTCAGCTAGAGAGTTTGCCAACCTAGGAATCCATTTAAGTTAGCTGTTCTGGATGCTAAAAACTCAAGCCTCCTTGATAAAATGTCAAAAAATTTGAAATCTGTCTGCTATAAGGGCATCCATCATATGATTGCTTGAGAAACCCCCTCAACCTTCACTTTCTCTATAGCCAGTGAGAAACCCACTCTTAGTACTAATAATCTTTGCCTTCATGGAGCTCCCCTCTCCTATGGGACTGGAAGATACCACATTCACCCCCTTTTTCTTATCCTTAGAGGCTCTTACACACTAAATCAGTGTAGGATTGCCTAAGAAACAACCATGATGTTGGGTTTATCAGTTTCTAAGAGGAAACATTGGGGGGTTGGTCTAGGAACAACATTCTAGGAGGCTGGAAATGCAAATATCTCATGGTGGAAGTCAGAAAATTGGCCGCTGAATTAATTGCTATGTTATTGGACACAAAGATCAGCCAACATCATTGTTGATGCTTGGCAAGACAAATATCAGCCAACTTCCCCTACCCGATGGGGTTGGGGATGGGGATTGCTTTGCCGGGGTGGGATGGGGAATGAGGTTCCCGCCCCACCCCGACCCCGATTATATATATATTAAATATTTATTATTATATATGGTATTATTTATATTATTTATATATATCAAAATATATTGAAATTATTATTTATATTTTAAAATTTTTATTTATATTAAGTAAATTTATTTTTCAAAAAAATACTGTTAACTAAGACTTTTTGGGGATTTGGGTCCCCATGGGGATTGGGGATGGACAGATTTTATCCATGATGGGGATCGAGGTCAGGGATGGGGATTTATTTCAGAATCGGAGTCGAGGACAGGGAATATCTGTATAAAAATATAAACCACTAAAAAGTGTATATTTTGTTGAATTTTAACAATAGAAACCTGGAGAAAGGTCTAAGAAGATTTCTTTGTTAATATCATTTTATGGGAAAGATGATATTCATTTTGTACATTAGCTGTTAATTTGTGTTGAATAAGTACGGAGAAAAAGAAAATTGTCAAATAGAAGTTTCCCTCAATGATGTATCAGTGTCCAACACAGATAATTCATCCATCAAGAGAGTCCAACACAGCACCACTTATGGCTCTTTTACGCAGAGAAGTATGTCTTCTCATTGTAGCATTTTTTAATCACTATCATGATTCCAAGCCATGAGTATTTATTTAATTACTTGGTCTATAATATTCAGGTATTGTTTTCTTCTGAAGGTCGTGAATATCATGGATATAGTCAACTTCATGAAGATTTCTTAGAGGCAAGTTTTACTCAATCCCAGGGAAATATTGGCTAGTCCAATTCAAACTTTACATGGTCAAGGAGGGTGTATGGTTGGATATTAGGTTTGCAGCATTGATTGATGGAATTTGGACTTTTTCTGTAGGTTATGGACTTCATAAATGATGCAATTGCATCAATGGATGCTTTTATTAATGCATACAAACAAGCTGCAGTGTACTTCTGTTGTCCTGTTGAAACATGGTAACCTGTTTATGCTCAAATCCTGTAGTTTTATAAATACGTGGATAATGTAACAAACTCGGGGCTAGGTTTTTACCTAGATAATAATTGTTTTTTACATTGTCATGTCTCCTTTCCTATAATTCTCCTTGAAAAGATTGTATAATTTTATCTAATATGCATCTGAGTCCTTGCAGTTATGGGAATGAAGAATTACTTGGTACCCTGGCAAGACTGCATGATTCATTGCTGCCATCTTTACAAAGAGGCTTTGAACAAATTTTAACAGTACAAACAGATGGGTTTCAGAACTCATTGGGTGAATCACTTCCAAATATTGATACCAGCCTCAAGATGTTGTCAATGAGAATAGTTAAATTTGGTTGGAAATTACTGGAACTATGCTATCTAAGTGATGGAGCTTTTGAAGGAAGCCACTCCTTAGTAACTTGCGCAAAGATGTTCCCTGCCAAGGTTGAGGATGCAGTAATAAGGGGAGACATTTTGGTTCAAGCTTTTAGGGAGCTCAGTCTAGGAGTTTCACATAATGTTCAAGAGACCCAAAAGAGTAGATCATTCCTTCAAAAAATTGAAAGAAATTACAGTTTATTGGCCAGAGTTTATAGTCTATGTGATAATGGTGAGTATTCAAACTTACATCTATGGCATGGATTTCAAGAGTTTTTTACTTCTATCATCTCTTGCAATAATGCTACTCATGTTTAGTTTGTTATAAAATTTTTTTTACTGGATTCAGTTTAGCTTAGTTGCCCTATAGATGAAGTTCTCTATTCCAGCATTTTCCTTTTGAACTTCTTTTAGCTATTACGTTAGTATTCTTCTTTCACCTAATTAGTTATGGATTGAGTATAAATTTTAAAGTACATATACTTTAGAAAGGCGAAATCTTGACTCTTGAACTGTGATTGGTGAAGGGCACTAAACTGTTTTCCAGGGAATTCCATGGAATTGATAGGGTCCTTTCGCTAAAGGAGTCATTTGAATTGAAATTTTACTCTTCAGTGTAATTTGTGTTAAAAAAATACTCATTTTTACTGTTCCTGAATCATTGTATAATTTGAAGTAATTCAACCAGAATTTCATTTAGTGGTGAGGAATCAAGAAAGATAAGCAAATAAGGAGCTTCCTCAGTATCAGAGGCAACATTTCTTTTTGAATGGTTGAGTTTTGATTTCTAAATGGAATTAGTGGAACATTTTCTTGTATGATTGCTTAACTCAACCAATTAATTTTTCTTTTAATAAAAGTTCATTATTAGGTCAAATTCTAGGGGCTGTTACTTGATATAGTGGAAAAATCTTGGGCTGGCAAGCATGAGAATGTGGATTCTAGTCTGAGAGCAGCCGCATTTTGTGTTAAAAAATGCCAAAGGTTAGGACCATCCAGTCTACCCCTCCCATGACCCCAGATAGGTGAGAGCAACATTGGAAATGACCTCTTTTAGGTTAAGTTCACTAAATAATGGTTGGTATGCATTTGGCACCAGTATCCAATATATCAGTATTATCAAAAAACATCAGTCCCTTGTTATAGTACTTTTTCCATCTACATAATGTTAGTTAGAGATGCCTTTTCTATTATCTTAAAGCTTTATCTTTCACCATCGCCCATAATTCTACATCTTATTTTTCACATCCTTTTAGTTCCTCCTCTATTCCCCTCAAAAAGAACATTTATACAGACACCTTTGGCTTCAATGGTTCTTCCCCAAGAAGGTAACCTCAAGTTCTAAGTTCCAACTATCATCATGGAAATACTGCATTTCCAATCACTCCTTTAGTTATCATTTGAGTATAAAGCAGGCAACTTTTGATGGTACGAAATGCTGAATATGGTTAACTTTATATTTTATGAAAGAATTTAATCCTGGAAATTGTAGGAATATGTCAAATGTCATGGTCTAGAAAGCTTTGCCTTGACTTTTGCAATTAACATGTCTTCTCAATTATAAATTAATATCGTTGTTATATATATAACTGTTCTATATAATTTTTCCAAGAGGACATTACAAATAATTTGAGTGTCATTATTAAAAATGGAAACATTGTTTACTAAAACCATCTGTCACGACATCTTATCTGGAAACTTAAATACAAATTTTATTGTGCTATTTTTAAGGCTTTCTATGTGACTCAAATAGTTAGTGGGTATCAATAACAATGTTTCTTACAGCCTTTGTGCAGATTTTGGTTTGTTAACTTTCTAGGACGGAAAGATGGTAGTTAACCTCAGAAAACAAATTTGATGTAGACAATATCCCATTTGTGTACTGCTGCTTTTGGGGGCTTCTCTATTTTATTACCATATAATACCTTCTATTTTTTCCTTTCACTCTCTGATGACTTCTTTTGACACTAACGTCAACCAACAGTCTAGTGTTAGAATCTGGAGTAATTGGCATCAATTATTACTTCCCACATGCAGGATGGATATCCATGGATGGTGAACAGCTTCAGTATTTATCTTGTATTTTGGTGTCCCATTTTTTGAAGGCAACAAATAAGGTACCAAATGTGCCATCAACTAGCAAGTTGCAGATGGATGAAGATGCTGCTATAACAGAATCCAAGATCAGTCAAATAAAAGACCTTTTCCCTGATTATGGTAAAGGGTTCCTTTCTGCATGTCTTGAAGTCTATAACCAGAACCCAGAAGAGGTGATTCAGAGGATTCTTGATGGGACTCTACATGAAGATTTACTATCCTTAGACGTTTCTCTTGAGAAGATTCCACCACCCAAGTCCGTGTCATCTTTGAGCAGGGATGCTAAAGGTAAAGGGGCATTAATGGAACCTCCAGCACTACCTTTTACCAATGTGGTTGCTGCGGTGAAAGACTGGCAAACTGATGCCCCTTCATCTTCGTCTTTGACTGGGCGGTTCACAAGGAAGTCCAAAGTTGGCGTGCCTGAAACTGAAATCCTAGACTCTGGATCCAAGGAGTCGATGAAAACTGCAATTCTTGCTTCACAATATGAGTATGAAGATGAATATGATGATTCATATGATGATCTTGGTATGAGTCTTGTGGAACCAGGATTTGAGGAGACAGAGACATTAGGAGATAGAATCAACTCAACTCCCGGGAAATCATGGGGGGCTGAAACTGAAGATTCCAACCCAAATACTTCTGGTTCGAGATGGAATTCTCGGAAGAAGCCCCAGTTCTATGTCAAGGATGGTAAGAATTACAGTTACAAAGTTTCAGGTTCAGTTGCTGTTTCAAGTTCACAGGAAGCAGCATTAGTCAATCAGGCACAGAAAGAATTGATTCATGGCCTCGGGCGTGGTGGGAATTTACCCATTGGGGCTGTTAAGAAGCTGATTGGGTCCAACGAGCAGCAGGATCATCAGTCCTCTAATGTTACTGAGACAGAAAGGAGAGAGAATATACCGAACTCCAGGGGTAGGGGAAGGAGAGGAGGTGGTGGCAATCATCACAGGAAGGACCGAGCAATGAAAAAACACTTTGCAGGATCGAGTGGTTATTAAGTACATATGGAGAATGTACACTTATTTTGTTCAAATTTGTTGTTTTTACCTTAATCAATTTCATCAAGTGGGGTTTTCTTGGGATATGAACTGTATAGCCTATTACTCTGCCATCTGGATGCGGCCAAAGTTTTGTTGGGCCTGCCATTTTTTGAATTTGTGGCAGTTGATGGTTTACTACTATTATCGTGATTGAAGTAGAATGTTCTTGAATGCTGTTGTTGTTTCTGTATCCTCTATTCTTGCCTTGCGTTTTTATTTTAGGGTAAGTGTCCAAAACCTACCATCACTTTTTATGAATTCTCTTAAATTCATCATAATTAAACTTAGCATAATTTTTTAAAATGTCCAAATGTTCAAAATTCACCATGTCTGAGATTTTATTTTCTAGAACTCATCATCCCTTAGAACACCATTAAATTTAAATGACCCGAGTTGTCCATGTCAACTTAAATGTATATATCATAACTAAACTGCCCCTGATGAGTCAGCTTGTTAAACTCTTTTTGGACTGAAATAAAATAGGACTACCCACAACGTGCTTCCTGTCGGACCACTCGAGACGAATGAAGCTAGTCGTCCCCGATGGCATCAAACCCCCGCTGAACGTCACCGTATAAGTTTTCTTCTCATTCGGTAAAGATCAGGCTCGACCAAGATTTTTACCGACTCCACCTGCGATGTCACAGATGCCTTGCCCACGTTCGTCAGTGTTCGCGTATGCTTCACTGTGGTGGTTGCAGCGGCAGTGCAGTGTCGAACGGGATGGCGAAGGAACGTAAAGTTTCTCCTCGCTATCCTATTAATCTGCAGGGAGGTGTACTGTTAACATCAACACCATCAACAAGGTTGGCAAGTGACAATGCTACGACCGACAAAGAATGTGGTCAGTCCGTCGTGCACATTAACGATGACCGCTGCATGAGTGAGCTTCATCCCAAGATCATCCGTTAAGAATGTCATCAACATACCCACCCCCGCGAATTGACCCAGCTTCGAGTTGATAACTAATCCTATCATGTAGAATAGATCATCACTTCAGGGCGCACACTATCAACAATAATGATAAGAATTCGTTTCATGCAAATAAAACTACAATTCCAAGAAAATAAGGAACATCCTTGGATGAAGAATCGATTTCCCGGTCCACTAGCGGTACTGGATCCATCTCTTAACTTTATTTGTTGTTGCTTCTGGTTGGTTGTCGCTCATCTCTCTCTCTCTGAATTATGATCGGATGGATGGGTGGAAGTAAAGAGCACAACATAGTGAGCTCTGGAAACGTTTTTTCTTTTCCCCAGAGAACACAGTAATAAAATGAAATGGGTAACCGGAGGAATTAAGAAGAAAGAAACCCCATAACGGAAATTGATGGAGAAAAGAATTTAGAAGAAAAGATGGGAATGAAATGGTCGGAGTTTATGGGTCTACTGGTATCGGATTTTTATAGCTGATCATCACCTACCGCGTAAGGAAGATTATTTTCCTGGAAATTTCTTTTCGTTTTACAAACCTTAAACAAAGATTGCCGTCGCCCGTCGGTATTGTGGTGGCGGGGCTCAAGGCTCAAAAACGAAGAACTCGTTGTGCACTTGCTGTGCCTACTCCATGAAATTCCCATCTCCATCTTGGTTGGGGTTTGAGTGGTTGAAAGCACATGGTTGAAAACCTACACTTTGTTTAAACATTTTATTTGGGTATGCCTTGACTAGCTGCCATGGACTGTTAGTTTTTAGTCGTCAAAAGAGTTTCTGGGCAGTTGCTAGACGAAGCTATGCGCTCTCTCTTTCTCTCACAAAATCTTATCTTTAACCATCTTCTTTCCAGGTTCGGGTGTTTCCTCCAATGTTCTTTCCTCCTTCCTTTCCCTTGGGAAAAGAAGATGAACTCTATGTGTGTGTGAGACTAAGAATGAGAGTAGACGTCTTTTAGCAGTCCTCCGGTTTTCTCACCCACTGCAGTCGCCGGCAATAGATGCACGCCGACCACCAGTCCTCGTTCTTATCTAGTCCGAGGAACTCTGGCGTTCAAGTAGTGTGAAGCTTGTATCTGACTTCAGGTAAGACAGAGAGAAGCCGTGAATAACGTTGTTTTTGTGGTATATTGCAAAATGAACCGAATATAAACGAAGGATAAAATAGTAAATTAATGATGTCTGTTAGTCAAGTTACCAATATCTCACCCATACGGTGAGTTTCGGACGTTTTGAAAAATTATGTTGAGTTTAAGAAAATTCATAAAAAGTGAAGGTGAGTTTCAATTTCAAACTTAGGTTGGTCTTTCCCCACGGGTGACTGTAAGGCGTTACACAGTGGATCCATTCTCATGATAATACCAGCTATGGCCTTCACAAATTGCTGGGAGTCAGATTCAAATAAATTACTAGAGTAAGGAGGGAATTGACAGGTTACCAGAATCAGGGATGACGGAACTGCAACTAGATCTCCCTAGTCCCCAATCTGATACATGGTTCGGCACGTTGTGATTGCCTTGGTTTTGGGGACAATAAGATTCAGTTTAGGAGTATAAATACAAATTGTAGAGTATACAAATTTGTGATTGCTTTGTGATTACTTTGTGATTTTATTTTAATATTTTATATTATTTTTTATGTATTTGTACTCTTTTAAACTGAGTTTAAGGGGGGTGTTCTTTTTTGGATTTTAAAAGGGGGGAAATTGGTCAATGTGATTTTGATTTAAAAATTCATATTTTTTTTTAGATTTATATGTGAATTAGAGAAAATTTATTTTCCTATCCATTTCCTAAGTGTAAAATGATCATTGCCTTATTTACATGAAAATTAAAAAAATATAAATAATGCACTTGCCCAAATAAATCTTTCTTAAGAAACACTTACCTTAGTTCATAAGGTGGGACTGCCCTTACACGTAGGCCCGGGTAAAAGCAAACATGGGTCTTTCACGACTTCACCTTTGTTTGCACTGCCCTTACACCTAGTTTTTTGCATCCATTTATTTATAATTATGACAAAAAATATTATATTTTTAATCTACTTTCTCATTTATAATCATTAGTGATTATCAAAAAAAAAAACCTCATTAACAGTGCAAATTTTGCATCTCAAAAATTGATGACACTACTTTCCACTTATGCTCAATTCTCTCTTGTATTGGGACTACATCTAGCTTCTTTTCTTGTTTTTCACGAAGAAACAAAACAAATTATCCAAAAAAAAAAAGAAAAAATAAACAAACAAGACGGTCAAATTTGAAACAAAAGTGTATTAGAATTTACACTCAAGCAAGCTTCAGCCAATTTGTACTCCATGCATTTACACTAATGCAAATGCAGAGTCTTCGAACAAATGGCTACATGCTGTGGAGCGGTGCATGATTGATGTGTATGTTCAATTGAAAACCTGGATAATTGCCTAATCGACTCAATAGCAATTACAGGTAACCCTGCACGACATGGATAAACGAACTCTGTAGTAGTAGGTTCATCAGAAAAAAAAAAAAAACCATGTTGTGTAGTTGGTGTAGTAGAAGGGTTATTGGTCGGTTTCCACTTCAGACTGTGAACCTCCTGTCCATGAAAATTCTACCCATATCTACCCACAACATATTACCCCGTTTAACTCAAACCACTCTTATATCATATGCACGTTACCTGGGACAGCTCAATTTCAAGTAGCTGGACGAAACGATGAGTTAATAGTCCTGCTCTTCTGAGTTAATTAACAAATTATATTTCTATTTCTTACTTGGTTTTTTAATATAAAATTACAATTTAACTTTTTAACACCCCATGTCGGTTCCTGTTTATTTTCCCTCTTTTCCTTCTCTCACCTAACGCAGATAAGATGATCGCCGCTGCTGGTTAGAACCAATCACAGCCATGGTTTAACTGACCCCAATCTCAAAGATGAGTACAACCAAATTTACTCGCTCAGGATTCACTTTCTCGAATTAGTTAAAAACGCTAGAAGAAGGGTTTGAACCTTCGACCTTGTGGTTAATGGCCACGCGCTCTAACAAACTGAGCTACTCCAGCGGATATTTTAATTTTGTAAATTAAGTACCATACCTTAGGATATAATGAACGAATTGCCCCGATCTACTCACCACAAAATATATATATTTTTTTCAATACGTTCCAACAATATCTTACCACAGACCATATTGAAAAAAATATTTTATTATGTGCAGATGGCAGCTCTCATTTTCATCACCACGTTTGGAATTATTGGTTTTTGCCTGGAGTTCACATCTGCTACGACCGTGGTTGACTTGTAATCCCCAATGAAACATGAACTGTATCCGCGTGTTCATTGAGGGTCGCAGCGGATGTGCGTATTGTATGTCTCTTGGAGTAGTTGCAGAGAGTAATAAGTAGATTTTTCTGGCCGCCTCAGATCACACCTCACACGAGTGGTCCAGTGCATCTACTGACGCCCCCGCCGCCCCCCCGCCCCCCCATCTCAGCAGAACGTGACTACGTGAGCTAAGCCCATATGTTGGACAAGAGGGGAAAAAACAACAATTTGTCCAACGGACTACAGTACTTGAGTTGGAAAAACAAAACAGCAAAAGAGAGAAAATGAGAAGGAATTGAATGATTGGTTCGTTGAGAGGATCCCGATTGAGTTCGACACTTGTAAAATGCTGTCATGGTGGCCCACAGGTTCCCAAACTAAACGTCATCACCACTTGCGAGTTGGGATTTCTGGAAATTTGGCAACCATCTTCAATTATATATAGAAAAATTAAAATACAGCAAACTCCAATTGCTGACTAACTGAGAGAAGTCATGCATGCAAAAACAAAAACAAGAATCCAGGTGACTGATCATTATGAGCTCAGCAATCCCTTCAATCTTCATAATCAACAATGAATCAATTTGCTGTTTTCGGATTTAAGGCCGCAACCCTATCTTCAGCTCAGCCCATCCGATTCTGATCCTCTGGGCTCACTCACTATTTGGAGATCGGGCCGACAGCTGTTGTTGTGTTCTGATTCCATGAAAGTTGGCGTTCCAACTGGGAAAGATGTCTCAAATGCCCAAGGGGTGTACCATACGTCAAGGAGCAGATAGGTGAAGTAATTAAAATTGTACAAAAGGAAAAGTTACACGATAGAAAAGCAAGCTAAGAGAAATGCTCTCAGACGATGCAACAGCGAGAGAGAGTCTCGATTCTAGTCTCTAGTCTCTAGAGAGTGCAGAAGTAGGCAAATTGGTGGGTGTATCCGTACTTGTCCGATTAATTCAAAAAACAAGTCACATCATCCCCAAAACCAAAAGTAGTTCTGGACAGATTCACTCAACAAATGATCTATTAATGTTTGTCGGGAAAAAGATCCAACATTTGTCCACCACCACCACCACCGAGGTTGAGATGAGGTGAATGGCTCATCCGTCGTCCCTTCTTCTGAATTCTGATTCCGGAGGCAGTGGTTGATTTAATCGGACGTTGACTTCTACGGATGCAATGTATTGCTGAATCGGTTCTCTGTTTTTAAATTCCTCTTTAGACTATTCGAATGCACTGTGTTTATTACTATTTATACATATACAGCATGATTGTTTTATTTAATCAATATATTTAAAGTTAAAACAAACCCACTTTGAATTAACTGAGGCAAGTGCCCCAAACAAGGAAATTTTAAAATTCGATCTTCTTGTTCACGGCAGAAGTCGGAACTCAGAAGAAAGGAATCGAGTGATACATCTCATCCCTTCTACAAAAATAAAAAAAACAAGGAAGAAAAATCTCATCATTGATCTTTTCGCCACTGGAGTTTTATGGGTATAAAGTTACAAACTGTGAGTCCCAAATCCCAATAGAATGATCAACACCCCGGAAAAGCGGCAAAAGTAGATTCTCACTGCCATCTGCCATTTATAAAGCATTTCTCTTAAAAAAAACACTAAATCGTAGAAAAAAATGGGGATCTTCCTGCCGTCGGTCAAGCTCAAGCAAGCATCTACACCTTACCGTCTAAAGAAGCTTCTTGTCCTCCTCTCACTGTCTCGGCCAACGAAGTAACGAACGCAAAAACAGACGACAGAGAGAGGAAAAAAGGAAAACCAGAAACGTCAACGAAGAACAGCCATGAAGGTGAAATTTCGTTATGTAGACCTCTTGTTTTTTGTGTTTTTGGCTCTATCTTCCACAATTATCCCATCAAATTCAAGTGGGATAATACCCAGAAGTCAAATTTTGAGCACCAATGATGGTCACAGAAGGATTCTACACCAGCCCTTGTTTCCGGTTGACTCCACTCCACCGGCCGCAGAGCCACCGCCCGCTCCATCCGGAAGCTCGGTTTTTCCAAACCCAGACCAGCCCTTCTTCCCAGAGGTACCCACTGGACCAATCCCAGATCAGACCCAGGCCACCACTCCGTCTCCTCCAGCCAACAATGCCTCCACCCCTGTTACAACTCCAGCAGCACAGCAAGCCAGTCCAACCAAGATGGTTGCCGTTGGAATTTCCGTCGGGATTGTCACATTGGGCATGCTCTCCGCATTGGCGTTCTTCCTTTACAGACAGTGCGGGAAACACACAATTGAATCTCAGAAGCTCGTTGGAGGGAATTCCCAACGGTTTCTACAGGAATCAGGAGTTCCTTCCTCGGACTTTCTCTACCTGGGGACCATGGAACCTTCGAATAGGAGAGGAAGCAGCCGATCCAATATAGCAATCGCTTCCCCTTATCACAAGCTAAGCTCGGTCAGTCGGTCGGAGCTGCACCGTCCGAGCCCCGAGCTTCAGCCTCTGCCGCCGTTGCCTAGGGCTCCACAGAGAAGTTCGTCCCCTACTGCTATGTGGCCTGATGAGGAGTCGTTCTACACTCCCCAGGGCTCATCTGTTGGGAATAGTGGAAGTCCCTGCACATCTGTTACACGTCAAACTCTTCCCACAGCCACCACTCTGGCCACAATTGCCAAAGGCATCATGAGTAGTGCCACTAGTTCCACATCTCTTTCTTGGAGGTCTTCTCCAAAATCACGTTTTTCAATGTCCCCTCCTGATGACAAACATGTCTGTGTATCAAGGTCACCAGTAGCAGCAGCAGCAGCACAACCACCACCACCACCACCTCCTCCTCCACTACCGCCTAAAAGCCGTCAACTGTACCAAGTCCAAAATGGTCAACCTAGAACACCCTCACCTCCCAAGAGGAGGGCAAAATTTCCATCCCCACCTTCACCACCGAATTCGGTGCTTCCTCACTCAATAAACGATCCACCCCCCAAGTCGTCTGAAATCCCTCCTCCTCCCCCACCACCCCCACCACCCGCAGTACTTGGAAAGGAAAGACCTACAGAAACAAAGATCCCGCCGAAGCCCGTCCAAGCATTACCGAGGCCTCAATCTGAGATGCCAATTTTAAATGCTGCTACTGGGACCAAGATACCAGTATCGAATGCGGAAATTAATCAAGGTGGCAATTCTTCAAAGCATCTCGATTCAGGAGATGATTTAGATGGAGCAAAGCCCAGGTTGAAGCCGTTGCATTGGGACAAAGTACGAGCAACTTCAGATCGAGCCATGGTGTGGGACCGGCTAAACTCAAGTTCGTTTCAGTAAGTAGAATGTTAAGAATTTCTGACTCGGTCCTGTTCCCCTGCTACACAGTCTTCAATCTTGAATACCATGTTACTTATTTGCAGATTGAACGAAGACATGATAGAGACTCTTTTTGGCTGCAATTCAACAAACGTGGTTCAGAAAGAAGCAAATAGAAGAACTGTTCTCCCTCGTATTGAACAGGAGAACAGGATTTTGGACCCCAAAAAGTCACAGAACATAGCTATACTTTTGAGAGCATTGAATGTAACAAGGGATGAGGTAACCGAAGCACTTTTAGATGGTAAGTTTTCTGGTTCTCTTCTGTGTCTGTTCGGTGATACAGTTCTGACGATTGTGTCTTACAATCACCTGTAGAAGGAACACAGGGATGTATGATTATTTTCTGTTTTATTTACCATAGAAGTAGGCATCCACTCTTCTGAATACATAGCCCCAACGTCTCCTATGTTCCATTTACAAGAAGTAGTGTCTAAGACCCGGGTCAAGGTTATACAAATTGTACCAATGCCCATACTAGGAACTTGTAAAACCAGATGCAACTTATGGGTCGGGAAAGCACACAAGATTGTCAATCACAACTTATACTGGAGTTGTTTAAGATGATGGTCATGGTGCATTCAAATTCAGAATGACTAGCTTAAGTTGTCTAGATTGATACCCCAGTTAGCATAAATACGAGAATCCAACTGAATCAATCACAACCATATTTGTGCTATAGCATTCCTAGGGTTCTAGCTAATATAAACTACTTGCAGTTGGGGAACATAGAGTTTAGGAAGAAGCTGGTAAGTTATTCACCATAAACAACTGACAATGGAGTAATCTGAAATAACAATTTCTTCAATTCAGCTTGTTTTCTTATAATCACTTTTCTTCTCTGTTAAGTGTCAGCAGTAAAAATATGTGCTGTGGACTAAAAGAATCAAGCCTTAATTGGCATAACCAAGCACCATATTTTGTAGTCTATACAAAACCCCAATATTGCTGATGTCCACTCGTTCCACTCCACTTAATTAAGCTGGCATTACCAATACATTCAAAATGTAAATTGCATAAAGAGATATTATTAATGCTTTTCTTGTTACTTCGTCTTTACAGACTATTATATATCCAGCTTCTTGTCATTTTGCAATGCATATAACATATGTTCTTGTGAAACAGGTAATCCTGACGGTTTGGGTGTTGAACTTTTAGAAACTCTGGTGAAAATGGCCCCAACCAAGGAAGAAGAACTAAAATTGAAAAACCATAATGGTGACATGTCAAAACTAGGTTCTGCAGAGAGATTTCTCAAAGCAGTGCTAGATATACCTTTTGCCTTTAAAAGAATTGAAGCAATGTTATACAGGGCCAATTTTGATACAGAAGTGAAGTACCTGAGAAAGTCTTTTGAAACCTTGGAGGTATTGTATGTGAAAACCCCTAAATTATTTGTGCTAGGTAGAAATCTGAATAGCAATTTTCATGTGTGAAATGAATCTCATCATCCATGACACTTGGCAGGCAGCATGTGAAGACTTGAAGAACAGCCGGCTATTCCTCAAACTCCTGGAAGCTGTTCTCAGAACAGGGAACCGGATGAATGTTGGCACCAACCGTGGTGATGCTAGAGCTTTTAAGCTGGAAACACTCCTAAAACTAGTAGATGTAAAAGGTGTTGATGGGAAGACAACATTGCTCCACTTTGTAGTGCAAGAGATTATCAGGTCTGAAGGCACGCATTCTGATCCTGCACCGGAGAATCTTCCTAATAAACTGGACCAGAAAGCAAAGGAGGAGGATTTCAGGAAGCAAGATTTAAATGTTGTGGCCGGACTAAGCAGAGAGCTTGAAAGTGTCAAAAAGGCAGCAGGGATGGACTCAGATGTATTAAGCAGTTACTTGTCAAAACTTGAGATGGGGCTTGAGAAAGTCAGGTCGGTTTTGCAATATGAGAAATCAAATAAACAGGGGAACTTCTTTGAAGCAATGAAATTATTTCTTAAGGATGCTGAAGAGGAGATCCTTAGAGTCAAGGGTGATGAAAGGAAGGCTCTAGGGCTTGTGAAAGAGGTCACAGAATATTTTCATGGAGATGCAGCAAGGGAGGAAGCCCATCCTTTCAGAATTTTTGTGATCGTAAGAGATTTCTTATTGGTTTTGGACCAGGTATGCAGAGAAGTGGGAAAGATACAGCAGAGAGCAAAGGTGGGTTCAGCTAGAACATTTCGGATATCTGCTAGTGCTTCACTACCGGTTCTTAACAGGTATAGTACAAGACAAAGTGGAAGCTCAGATGAAGATAGCTTGTCACCATAGTACCAAGTGAAGATAATGCGTTCAGAAGCCAACAACTTATGCAATGCCCCTATAGGTAGGTCAACATCAATTTTCATAATTCCATTGGGTGGTACTGATCAAAGAAATGAGCAGCTCTGGATGGTAACTTCCATTATCTAACAAGTCCATCCATCCAAAGGACAGACAATTTTGAACTCATAGGTTTTGCTTCTAGAAGGAGAAACCCAACCAAAATGCAGGAAAAATACAGAAGCCTAATCCAGAATCCCAAATAGGACTTTGAACATAAAATAAACACGGCAAGAACGTTTTTGAGACGTATAAAAAACAGATGGGCAAGCATGGATTCTACAATAACAGATTTAAAAGAATTAAATATACTCCCATGAGGACCATAGACTTTCTTTCATCTAACTCATTGTTCAAGAAAATGAGATATTTCCATGTTCTTTGAATCCTGGGTCACCTATTTTTTTGTTCGAGATATAGTTTCTGAAATTAATTCGTTATGATTAGCTGATAGGTTAACTACTTTTATGCTGGGGCACATACATATTACGAGTTATATGGATGTAATGGGAGACTGATTTTCTTTCATTCTTCCTGTTTTTTTTTTTTTTTTTTTGTGCATAATGTTGAGGCAATGAATCTTTATTCAACTAGACAAGTGATAATTATTTTAAGGTACCGACTGTACCTATTCTGTTTTCTGTTCTTTTTTTTTGTTAACATTTTTTTTCCTTTTCTTTTCTCCGTCTGCCATTGCACCAAAAAGAAGACGACAATCCAGTAGGAAAGCTCCTTATATGGAGCTTCTATTTTCCTTTGACACCTGATACATGCATTATTTTGGGAAGTCGTTTGATTTAACGCATGATGGTTAATAGAGTGTGAACCTCTCAGAGGAAAACAAAAAGGAAAATCCCGACACCAAAAATGAAGTGAAACCAGTCGCAGTAGTTATCCATTTATCTTCACCATCGTTCTTCTGCGGCCATGCCTTGCTCATTCACCGGGAAGCAAGCGACTAATGCATCGTCAACAAAGGAACATGGGTTAAAGAGAGAAAGGAGATAGCTATGTATATTGTTTCTCAAAATGTCCACAATATAGGCCATTCAACATCCATTCTGGTCAGGGGTTTGGTTACCGTTTGACCCAAACGGCCGGTCCGTTCTGACAAATTTAAAAAATTAAAAAAGGTCAAAACCATTTGAACGATTAATTAGCTGGTTCAATAATTTGCTGACCAAAATTAACGATTTAAAAAAAAAACGGAACCGATCAAATGACCGGTTTTCGATTTTGAAAACCATGATCTCCCCATAGTTTAGCTTGTAGTTGGCACAAATTGCTGCCATCTATAACCTGGCTCGTGACTAGCTGAGCTTTAATACGTGCATTTATTATTATTGCTTAATAATTAAAAAAAAGACAAACTGGACAGTATACAATAAGGATTTGATTATATATATATATATATATATATATATATATATATATATTCAAAAGGATACAGGGTATATTTGATTAGTGATAAAATAAATAAGTAATTAATAGAAAAATTAGTGAATGATTGAATCAGAACTGTTAAATCACATGTCTGTGTTTATGTCAGCCAACAATGTTTGTGGACGCTCACTAGTTTGCATCCTTATGGTGGTTGGATGTAATGGCAGGCATATGTTGTGTAAATGTATTGTATTTTGAGGGTGAGATTAACATGGAGACAAGTTGGGACTGAGGGGCTGGGGCAAGGGGGTGAGTCTATGTTTTCTTGGAGATCGAATTAGGGTTTGTGAGAAGAAAAACCCTATGCTTTGGGAATTGGCAGGAAAAACTGAGACCGGGTTCAGTCCTCACAAAACGGCTCTCACACCGTGCTCAGCTTTTTGTCTGTGGATATAGGCAACTATTAACTATTAAATCTTGTCTCCGGTGTTTGTGCTTTCTCTCCTAGGCTTGTTTTCTGCACGCATTTCACAAAGGATCTAGCATATAGATATAGTCTGAAGGTTCTCCTTTTCCCCTACATTCTAGTTAAGAGTGTCAATGGATCCATTTTGGATTGGATCCCATCCAGTCCAAAATCAATTTGGATGGATTTTGGATTGGACAAACCAACAAGATATATTGGATTGAACCAATCCAGTCCAAAATATTTATTAGATTGGATTGGACTTGGTCCGTCCGTAATAAATTTATATTGAATTAGGTTGGATTAAGCCAATATCTGGCCCATTGATATAAGATAAGAATATATGTATCAATAGGCCGGGTTTGGATTGAAACCAATCTAAATCAAAATGAATTTGAACAAATTGGATGGTTTCAGACATTGAATTGGATCAGTCCAAATTGGTTCAAAACATTCATTGGATTGAATTGGACCTGATCCATTTATAATGGACTCACATTGGACAGGATCAGATTGAACCAAATTCAGTCCAATTGACACCCCTAATTCCAATCTCCTCCCAACTACCTAAAATGGTAAAACAATTGGTATAGAACCATAGATGTGTTAAAACGATGAAAAATTAGTGATTTGATTCTTTCAAAAATTTTCATTAGTTTTCTGAATGTATCTTAGAGTATCCCTAAATTGTGATTGATTCCTCCATCTATCACTATTTCCAAATGTACAAACTCATAAAAATTTCAAAGATGGAGAAATCAATAAAAACGAAATTGTAAACCTTGATACCTCTCTCACCTTATGGGCTTCAGTCACTGATTCTAGAAGTTCCTTTTTTCAGACTTGGGTGGCTTTATAATCAAGCGTGAAGCGTTGACAGGTGACCTGAGGGCCTGTTTGGGAGGGCTGAAGCTGAACATTCAGCTAAGCTGGTTCAGTTGCTCTGAAACCATCTGAAAAAGCTGAAGTGTATAACCCCAGAAAAAATGATCAACTGATAACTGATTTGAAGACTTAAGCTAAGTTTGGAAAGAGTATAAATGTAAATATGTAGAGTGTAAATACATACAAAATAATACAAAATACAAGATTTTGCACTCTATATTTGTATTTATGCTCCTTCCAAATTGAGCGTTGAGATTTTTCACAAAACATAGCTTGGAAGCTAATTTCGTAGGGCCACCTTGAAAATCAGAAGCCGCTGTGCTTCAGCCCTTCAAACAGGCACTGAGATGGAAGATTATCACAAAGAAATGCAAGTCAGCAGCAGTTTTACATGGATCGACAATGTGTTTCAAGTCTGATACCGGTGGGAGGCATTTCCATAACCTTTTTTTTTCACCCCTTCGCTTATTTTGCATAATGAACAGCTAACTTATTAGAATTTCAAAATAATACGACCTCCCTGCATAAATTGTTAATATGCACTCACAACAAATTCAAATATTGATGTTGTTAAGGTTTGATGCCGTCAAAAAGTGGTGAAGTCCACATCCCGAAGCAGAGCCACCACCAGCATGGCGCGTTAATCCCCGTTTAGTGACATTTGAAAAGTAAAAAAATGTCCTCCGAATGCCATTTAATTCTCTTATCAACCATCTAAACATTGACAATAAAATGTGTTGGTGCGATGGTCAGGTTGCGGAGGTTGGTTAAGTCCCCAAAGGTCTAGAGAAGGCGATGGGAAAGAGAGATGACGTGGGGAAGAGAGAGGAAGAGAGGAGAGAAGGGAGAGCCCCCTTTTTGAAAAACTCTAGGTTCCCACCCCGCCTTGGGGAGAGTTGTTCCTCCCTTTTATAGAGAAAAACCAAGGCTATAAGGAAAATGATTTAAAATGAGACATTTCCTTAGAAAAAGGGAATCTTTTATTTATGTTGATTATTAAGGGAGCATTACCGGGGTTTCGCCATGTGTCCAAAAAGATCATTCGAAGACAATGTTTCCTTGTTCTTAAGGATTTTCATAATACATGTATGCTACTTTCTTTTGTGACCCTTTTAAACCAACATGGGGCGAGCGACATCATAATTTACATTGCTCATTTTTATTAGGCCCACGGGGCATCCCATCACGCACGACGCATGTGTGTCCATTATTTGTTCCCGGCTTGCAATAATTCTGCACCTTTTTGAAAGGTCCAGAAAAGGCGACGGAAAAGAGAGAGGATGTGGGGAAGAGATAGGAAGAGAGGAAAGAAGGGATAACTCCCTTTAAAAGAGGACATTTCCTATTAGAAAATGGATTTTTTTTTATGTTGATTATTAAGGGAGCATCATTGGGGTTTTGCCATGTGTCCAACGAGGTCCTTCGAAGACAATGTTTCCTTGTTCTTAAGGATTTTCATAATCCACGTATGCTACTTTCTTTTGCGATCCTTTTAAACTGACGTGGCACGAGTGACATCATTATTTACATTGCTCACTTTTATTAGGCCCACGGGGCATCCCATCACGTACGACGCATGTGTATCCATTATTTGTTCCCATCTTGAAACAATTCCACACCTGTTTGAAGCTCATCGCAAGTTCATGCATGTCTAAAATTCATCGCAGATCCGCGTAGGCCAAACCTCATTGCAATCTGTTTTGGTTATGAATTCATCGTAGATGTGTAATGAATTATGAACTCATCGCAAACATGTGATGGGTTATGGATTCATTGCAAGCATCCGTGTAGTGTTGGCTTGACACCCTCTATACTCTAAGGGTTTTAGTTATCACTATGTACCTACAAAATGAACAATCCCAAATTCTAGATTTGTCTAAACAGTCACCAATTTTTTTGAATAGAAGATGCTAGGATTTGGGATTGTTCATTTTTTTTTGTCAACATTTGGATGGTTGATAAAGAGAATTAGATGGCATTCGAAGGGCATTTTTGAATGGACTAGTTAACAGCATGTACTAGATTGTCAAATTTTGAAAATTTGGGTATTGGATTGTCACATTTTGAAAGTTCGGGTATTGGATTGTCGCATTTTAAAGTTTGGGAACCAAATTGCCACTCGAGCCAAAGCACATGGTACTGATCGGGAATTTTCCCTAAATTTATCACAAAAAATGTAAAAATAAAAACAAAAATATCTTTTGTAAAAAAACTTGTTTTGGACTTGATAGCATCCTGTTATAATGTTATAGGTGTTTTTGAATTTAAAAAGAAAATTTGCTTCACATATGTGATGCAAACCAAACAATGTTAGGACGATGACTTAACATAAGATTAGTTGGTTTATTTTTATTTTTAATTTTTGAATTGTAAGTTTGTAATGAAGTTGCTATTGTGTCCTAGTACTATTCAGGAAATGCATGCATTTCATGCCACGTTGGTCAGAGCAGATTCGGACTCTGTCTAGATGCACTATAACAATAATTTTATTAAAATATATATAGAAATTACAACCAGAAGGGAGGGTAAAAAGTCTTAACCCTCCCTATCAAAACTGAAAACACATGTTACAATATAGCCCAAAAGAGATTTGTTCTTCCCACCCCCTATTTTGCCAAGGTGTCAGCCACACCTCTTGGCCCATTGAACCCTTACAATCATGTTCTGAGTTAGCTGAATAATTTTCTTTCATTCATCTGAGAACTTCCACATGCTGGACACTTCCTTCTGCAACCATCTAATAGTCAATTGAGAGACACCTTCCACCAACAACTTACTAATATTCAGCTGTTTAGCTCTTTTAAATCCTTTTAGAGTTGCTGAGATTTTAGCTCTCAGTAAGTCCCCCCCAACCTATAGGTCCTGAGAACATAGCAATGACTCGACCTTCCTCATCCCCGAAGATACCATCTATGCCTGAATGGCCTGGATTTCCTTCACTACTACCATCAAAGTTCAATTTGATGAAGCCCGAATCTAGTGGAGTCCAAACAGGTCTAAGAGTAGTGGACAAGAGAGTTGACCGAGCCACTTCTTTCCACTTTCTAATGATGTTTCCTATTGAATAATCTTCAAAGAGCTTCAAAGGCTTGACTTAATGAGCCACCCTAACATATATAAGTTCTATGATGGCTTCCTTACTTTTTTCTTTTTCATGAAATACTCTTTGATTTCTTTTTTCTTAGACCGTCCAACAAACAATAGCTCTAGCACAACTCCACAATATTTTCCCTCTCTTTTTTAAACCCCTCACTGATGTGGAGCTAAACAAACTTTGCACACTAGAAGGGGAGGTCCATCTGCCACCAAATAGAGAGAAAAACCAACACCAAATATCTAAAACAAAAGGGCAAGAAACAAACAAGTGATAACAACTTTCACCATTCTTCTTACATAAGATGCACCAGTGCGGGGATAAGCACCAATTAGGCCTTTTCTTTTGAAGTAGGTCACAAGTCTTACACTTTTCTAGGAATGCTTCCCAACAAAAAGCGCCTACCCTAGGAGGGATTGGGCTACCCCAAATTTCTCGGACTGGAAAAGAAGATCCTCGGACCGGACTAGGCTGTGTTGGTGTGTGGCTCATTGTGACACTAGCAAGTGCACTAGCCGTTCAAGTAATAAAGTAGTGAGTGAAGTATCGTTCCCACGAGGATTTAGGAAACAATTACCAATACTAAATTGAACATTTCTTATCTGATCAACAAATAAATCAAAACTCTAATGAAAGCTAAGAAATCCTAAATTAAAATCTATCTAAATCATTGGTCCAATTGCCTTCAATTCAGGTTAGAAGAGTAAGCAGTAAATGTCAATCTCAGAATTCAGCAATCTATCAATTTGGATCATTCGAATGAATCATGATTGAGCCTTGGTTTGGTGAAACCCCAAGGTCATGAACAGCCTCTCTCAAGCGCATGTTCATCCTATGCATGAGTGACGGTTCTTCTATCTCTAGCAAGAATCTAATCCCCATGCATGCATTTCTTCAAACACTTCTAAGGCATCAATTCAAATCTGAATTGATCACCAACTGAATTGTGCAAGTTATCTCTAACCTTGCACTCAATTCAGTTCTTGAATAGTAGATCTGAATTCCTAGAGTCTCTCTCAAGCACTCTAGGAATTCCAAGCTGTAGATTAATTCGCCCAATCTGAAATTTGCAGATCTGAATTCTCTTTCAAGCAATTCAGATCTTGCAATCACAGATCTGAGAATTCAGATCTGAGTTTTGAAGGTTAGTTGGCCGAATTGATCTGCAATCACACCCTTATTCAAGAAACTTCAAGTACAATGCATGATCATTTGAATGAATAAAAAAGAATTAGATTGCTGAACTGAAATTTTACAAGCTGAAATACATCAAGGAAGAATGGAAACAAGGAGAAAGAAGAAAGAACATATAACTAAGAAACTGAATTCAAATCAAAAGAGAATGAAACTACAAATGATTTATTACAAAAGATCTTTGAATCACAAACTCTCAATTCAAATTCACCTTCTTCTTCTAGCTTGCTTGTCTTGAACTTCCTTCAGCCCTTCTTCTTCTTCTTCCTTGCGCCTAGCCTTCTTCTCTTCTCTTCTCTCAAGGTGACCGAACCTCTAAGAGTGGGAGAGCCTTTCTCTCAAGCAATTGAACAACTTTCTCCCCTCCTAGAGGCCTCCTTATATAGTTTTTCAAGGGGGCTCTTGCCCCTTCTTGAAGCCTCTAGAATGGGGTGTATTACACCCCTCATGAACCTTCTAGAGTGCTCCCTCCTTCTCTTCAAGAAACTCCTAGAAGTTGCCGCCCCTAGCTCCCTTTGGGCTGCTATTTGGGCTACAACTTAGCTTGCTTTTGAGCTCATGTGGGCTACACTCTAGGCTGTTATTTGGGCTAAAAATGGGCCTTCCTTGCTGGGCCGAATTCTCCTCATAGCTAGGCTTCTTCCCTTGGATTTTCCAAAGAGTTTCACTTGCTCTTCTTGGGCCGAATGAAATTCTCTTGCTCTCATGGCTGGGCCGGGCTGAACTTGATAAATTTTTGGGTTTTCTTTTCTTGCTTTTGCCTTCTTTTTGTTGATTTGGCTCCCCCTGAAATCTTTCTTGCAATCAAGCTAAAATACGGCAAAAATTTAATTAAACCATTATAAAATTTCATGCAAAAACCTCATAAAATATAGATAAATTGTAAGTTCATCATGTGTCAGTGCTTTAAAAAAGGAGGAGCAAGAAAAGATACCCGAAGGGACAAGAGATCAAACCCTAGAATCCCCAGTGGAAGGCTCAAGGACTACCTCATCCAAGATCTTAAGCAAATTCGAAATGGGTTCCAATTCAGGATCTCTAAGCGCCCTTCTAAGACCCAAGTTCCAACTAATAGCAGAATTAGACAAGGTAGCAAATGTGGTTACAGGTTCATTTTTAAACTTAGACAGAGCAAACAAAGAGGGAAACTACTCTTTCAAGGGGGAATCCCCCACCCAAATGTGTTCCAAAAAATTTATTGACAAGATAGAGCCAAGATCATACCTGATGAAGGGAAGAAAAACTTGAAGGATGGCATGGATCGAATTCCACGGAGAAGCTCTCGAATCCCTAGATGAGAGTCCCAGATCCCAGCCAATTGCCTCTTGCCCATTAATACTTAGGATTATTTTGGCCTATAGGTTCTCCCTTTCTTTAGACCATCTCCATAACCATTTCCCTAAAAGAGGTTCATTCTTCTTCTGTAGGTTTCCCAACCCCAGACCCCCTTCACTTTTAGATCTTGTAACTAGATGCCACCTAACTCTATGATCCCTTTTCTCTTCCCTGGGTTTCCATAAGAAGTCCCTCATTGGTTTTTCCAATACCCTACGGACTCCTTCAGGCATTCTAAATACAGACATGAAATTGACTAGAAGGTTTGCCAATGTTGACTTAATTAGTGTAATCTTACCCCCTAGAGACAAATAATTATTCTTCCAGGAAGCTAGCCTTTTAGTGAATATATCAATCACCGAATTCCAAAGGCTCATTTTTCTAGGATTATCCCCTAAAGGAAGCCCTAGATATTTTAGTGGCTAATGAGCTATCTCACAACTTAACACTTGAGCCCTTTCCTCCACCTCTCCCACACTCATATTAATACCAATCACATAGCTCTTACCAAGGTTTACTTTGAGGTTGGTCATTTGTTCAAACACCTTAATCACCTTCTTCAAGTTACTCACCGAACTAATCTCCTCTTCATCACAAAACAAAATTGTGTCATCTGCAAATTGTAGGTGAGTGATCGGAACCCTATCCCTGCTCACTCTCCAACCACTAATCAAGCTTCTTGAATCTACCATCTCAACCAACCTCCCTAACACTTCAGCAATTAGGGTAAAGAGAAAGGAGGAGAAAGGGTCCCCTTGCCTAATACCCCAAACAACTGGAAAGTGATCCACCACCCTGCCAATAACGACAAGTCCTGATGCACCCTTTTATCCACTTGCACCATTTCTTCCCAAATCCGTAAGACTAAAACCTCCAACAACAAAGACCAATCAACCAGGTCATATGCCTTCTCCAGATCTAGCTTACACACCAGCCCTTTCTCACCTCTACTTCTATAGTCTTCCACGCTCTCATTAGCAATCAAGATTTGGTCCATAATTTGTCTATTCATTACAAAGGCACATTGATTGTGGGAGATAATTGAGGGGAGCACCTCTCTCATTCTTCTAGATAGCACCTTAGTAATGATCTTGTAGAGGCTATTAACTAAACTGATGGGTCTGAGCTCTTTAGGGTGACAAGCCCCTTCATTCTTTGGAATTAAAGCTATAAAAGTAGAATTTAGGCCCAAATTTATTACACCTCTTTCAAAGAATTCAGAGAACACAACTTGAATATCAGCTTTAATTATCTCCCAACAATCCTGATAAAAAGCCATTGTGAAACCATTAGGGTCCGGAGCTTTAGATCTATCCATAGAGAAAATGGCATCCCTGATTTCTTCCAGGTCAAACTCTCTTTCCAACCACACAATCAACTCATCATGGAGCATAGGCCAATCCAATCCTTCAATCGTTAATCTCTTCAACAAAGGCTTTTTGAAGATGGATTTAAAGTGCTCTACAAAAGCTTTGGCAATCTCATGCTGTTAGGTTAAAACTGTCCCATCAACTACCAACTTATATATGGTGTTTTTCTTTCTTCTTTTATTGGCAATTGCATGGAAAAAAATTGTATTCCTATCTCCTTCCTTCACCCATTTATGTCTAGATTTTTGCCTCCAACTAATCTCATTTTGGAAAATTGTATCCTCCGGGCTCTTCCTTAACTCCCACCTTAGTTCTTTTAGCTTCCAATGGAATTTCATCCCTGCCCAATTGACTTTCAGGTTATTTTCATTTCACCAAATTTTCACATTGTTTTTGAAGTATGGGTGGAATAACCACATATTTTCAAACCTAAAGGGGGAGGGTCCGCTTCCACCAATATAAGACTTACAAATCATTATTGGCCAGTAGTCAGAAGTAACCTAGGTAAGGCCCTTGACACCAAATCTCTCCAATGCTCTTCCCAATCTGTAGTGAACAAGAACCTGTCTAATTTTGAGCAGATAGGTTCAGCTTAGAGATTAGACCAAGTGAAGCTATTGTGTTGAAGGTTTCCTTTAGCTCAAAAGCATTAATGAAATTATTGAACTTCCTCATGCTAGTGAAGGGATAGGATATCCATCACATGGACGCCCAAAGATTGTGGAATAAGGGGGCAAATTTCAAAAATTTTTCTCTCCCTTCAACTGGGAATCGAATTCCCTATTTAGAAAATCATATTTTCAAGGATCATTATTGAACCATAAACTGAACAGATCTGAACCAAAAGGATTAGGGAGGGATTATACCTGATATAGAGAAATAGTATCTTCCAATGGAGGTGTTCACGCCCAAGGAAGGATCCAAAATTTGCTACCACTGAAGATGGCTCAGTGCAGGGTGGAGCAAAATCAATAGTGTTCTTCCAAAAGAACTTGACCCTTCGCAATAATCAACTGGGTGGCTTGTGAATACAGTTCAACCAATCTTTTCTCCAAAGGAATGGTATCAAGATAAAATCTTGATTTCTCCCAAGAACTAGAGATTGAACTGCTAGAGGCGGTGGCTACAGGAAGGAGGCGGCAAGAGAGTGTTTGCAGGGTGCAAAATTCTCTATTCTTATAATCTCAGCTCTGAAGACAAGAGTGTGTTGGCTGCCTGTCTAAAGGCTGCCACCCCCTCCTCCTTTTATAATCTCAAAGGAGGCTGCCGCCCCCTCCTCCTTTTATAATCAGCCATCTCCTAATCTAATTAAGAGGCTTATAGATCTAAATCTTATTTAGATCTTGGGCTCTCTAAGTGGATAGGGTCTGGGCTCAATCCTATCAGCTGATCCATCTCGGAATTCGCCCCTTAAGTGACTAATCAAATTAGTTCAGTTCGAAATGGGATTAAGGCCCATTTAAGGTTTTGAAATCATTTAGCCTTCCAAACTGCTGCCCAGTTGGGCTTCCTTGTATGGCATGGGACCCAAAAATTGATCTACACATCAGCCACATGGGTTCAGCCCAGCCTTTGTTACAAGGCCCGGCCGAATACACTGTTATGGGCAGTGCACCCCCTGAAAATCATCACATGGTTTCTATGGGCCCAACACTTACCCTAAGTGGTCCCTGGGCCAAGGCACCTTGTAACATCCAAGGACTGTGGGCAAATGCAAGATTAGCCCATCAGGTATTATCCTCAATGGTCTTACACTCAACCTCTCAACCCATAATGATCATACACTGCCCGACAAGAGAGGACTTCTCCCTCGGCTGCAAGGAAGTGTTGCACTCTCTACTTATATGGATCCCGTGAATTAAAACTTTTGCAAACCTTTTAGAAACCATAATATATATACTTTTATATCTCATATAAAATATATTTTGCAAAACGAACCTCAACGATTGAAATCGGCTGCCGACAGTCTTGGTTTCCATCAGTGAGAGTGCATCTCCGATCATTACCTTTGTCTGACAAAGGGGCTGATATTGTCACTATGATTACCCATTTAGATGAATTCTCAAATTGTCCCAACATACCTAGGTTTTGACCTCTACTAAGGATCTCATTGATTGGTACATCAAAGACAACCCAATCCGACACCTAGCGCAGTATCACAATCGAGTCTAGGGGTCGGGTGTAACTTTCCAGTTTTGCCCATCAATCTCCAAGGTCCAGGGCAATACTGGAAATCTGGTACAGTTCAAAGATTCAATTAATCCTACACTGTATGTGCCTAGGGTCTCACCCTAGTAGCTGAGATAGGCCACCCCAACCGACTTGGTGGCACCACTGTGTCAGCCTTGTCAAGATAGGTCTCCCCAGACCGACCCACTGGCTGTGAACATTCTAAACTAACACGAGTCTCATTAAGTGTCCAGTTTAAGGGTATTTTCATAGAAACATACCAAGGGAACATGAATCAAATATGCACTTTTATTCATTTACAATAAACTCATAAAGTACATCATCTTGATTGAAGCTAAGGGCATACAAAACTGTCTAACATCTCCCACTTGCACTTAGGTCCAATCAGGTACTAGCCGGAGTCTCATGCTTTTCACGTGTTTTTCAAACACTTTTTGTGACAGTGGCTTAGTCAATGGGTTTACCACATTCTCCGCTGATGCTATCTCTTAATATCATTCTCCCGTAGGTCCAGTGTTGTCATACAACAGTGGAATGGGTGATGTGCTGAATTCCAAATTCAGGAATGAACACCTTCATTCATAAGGCAACCTCACTTATGGCAATGCGCTTAGCTTGGGTTGTGGACTATTAGTTTGTTACTCAGGACCCCTGTTTGTTGACATTCAGGAAACAACACACGATCCTATCATGAAAACATATCTAGATGTAGACTTTCTATCATCTGGATCCGGCTGGAAATCAACATCTATATACCCTTGGATCTGTAGTGAGCTACCATTAAATACTAGACAAAACTCTTTTGTCCTTCGAAGGTACTTAAGTATGTTTTTCACAGCAGTCCAGTGCTCCTGCCCCTGAAATCTGCTTACTACACTCACTGCCTGAGCAATGTCAGGACGAGTGCACAACATGGCATACATGATGCTCCCTACGACAGAGGCATAGGGAACGCATTTCATGCCATCAATCTCCTCAGAAGTCTTGGGAGACAACTTCTTGGAGAGAGTGACTCTGTGCCTGAAAGGAACCTTTCCTTTTTTTTGGAGTTTTCCATGTTGTATCTTTTGACTATTTTGTCAATGTAAGCAGATTGGTATAATCCTATTATCCACTTCGATCTATTTCTATAGAGTCGAAGACCCAGTATATAGGAGGTTTCTTCAAGATCTTTCATGGAGAATTATCGCAAAAGCCATACTTTCACCGTAGTCAACATTCCTACATCATTCTCAATGAGTAGAATGTCATTTACATACAAAACCAAGAATGTAACTTTATCTCCACTGTACTTCCTGTAAACACAGGGTTCATCCGGATTCTGCTCGAAGTCAAGCGATTTGACAGTAGAGTCAAAACGGATGTTCCAACTTCTAGAAGCTTGCTTAAGTCTATAAATGGATCTATTAAGTTTACATACCATGTTTTCCTGACCTATAGCAATGAAGCCTTGCGGCTGCTGCATATAGATATTTTCAGTAAGATCTCAATTCAGGAAAGCAGTTTTGACATCCATCTGCCAAATCTCATAATCATGGTATGCTGCTACAGCTAGCAGGATCCTAATGGATTTAAGCATGGCCACAGGCAAAAAGGTTTCCTCATAATCGATGCCCTCTTTCTGAGTGTACCATTTTGCCACCAGACGAGCTTTGAAGGTCTCAACCCTACCATCAGGGCCCTTCTTCCTCTTGTAAATCCATTTGTAACCGATTGCTTTTACCTCGGAGGGTGGATCTAATAGTGTCTAGACTCCACTGGTCTCCATTGAGTCCATCTATGTCCAACATAGCTTCCGCGTAAGTCACGGGATCCTCCTCACTAGTCAAGGTTTCCATTAGGTAACTATCCTGGTCATAACCATAATGGACTGGTGGCTTGGATACCCGAGTGGATCTTCTAGGTTGGCCATTACCTAGAACTTGTGGGACATCTCCCATTGCTCCTAAGCTCTCCTCATCAAGAACAACTTCCTAGCGATGGGTGTCCAGGATGTAATCGGTTTCTAAGAATTGTGCATTTCGACTGCAGAACACTTTCTGTCACTTGGGTTATAGAATAGGTAACCTACAAAGCCTTTTGGGTAGCCTACAAATAGGCAACGACTGGTTTTGGATTCCAACTTGTCTGCACTCATTTTTTAACATGTGTTGGACAACCCCAAATCTTCAAGTGTCTGACACTTGGTTTCTTTCTGGTCCAAAGTTCATATGAAGTATTCAGAACCGATTTGGTTGGAACCCGATTCAGCACGTAAATCATAGTCTCTAATGCATAACCCCAAAAGGATGTGGGTAACTATGAGTGCATGAGAAGCAACCAGACCATATCCAATAAGATCCTATTCCTCATCTCTAAAACACCGTTAAGTTGAGGTGTAGCAGGAGGAGCTAATTGTGATACTATCCCACTATCCTTTAAGTAGTCCCTGAATTCGTCAGAGAGATACTCACCACCTCGATCTGATTGGAGGGTCTTAATTTCTCTCCCTAACTGTTTCTCGACCTCTTGTCTAAACTCTTTGAACTTTTCAAAGGATTCAGACTTGTGTCTCATTAGGTACACGTAACCATATCGTGAGAAATCATCTTTGAAGGTGATGAAATACCGTGTTGATTTCGTGTCCTAATACTCAAGGGACCACATAAATCAGTATGTATTAGGTCAAGTGTGCCTGTACATGTTTCAGGTTTACCATTAAATGGCCATTTTGTCATCTTGCCTTATAGGCAAGGCTCACAGGTGGGAAGATCTTCTACAATAAGAAAATCCAAAGGACCATCCTTTACCAACCTTGTGATTCAGTCAACACCGATGTGGCCAAGTCGGTAATGCCACAAACACGTGGGATTAACTGTATCACGGGCTCTCTTCTTGGGGATTTCAGCCAATGTAGTTTCGGTTATGTTAATTTCTAGAGAATGATGTAGAACATAGACACCGTTCCCCAGTTCCCTGTATGCGATGAATTTGCTATTTCATTTAATAGTAATCGTATTACTAAAGAAGACAAAATAACCATCTGAACACAGTTTTGAGACAGAAATCAAATTTCTCCTTAAATTTTGTACATAAAGACAATCTTTCAATACAATTATTCATTCTCTAAAAATTAACTCCACAGTTCCTATGGCCGCGGCTGCAACAGTTGTAGTAGTCCCCAAGTAGAGTGTGCCTTCTCCTTCACTCAGTCTTCTGCTTACCTTGAACCCCTACAGTAAGTTACACGCATGAGTTGAAGCCCTAGAGTCAATACACCAGGACGCAGAAGCTACCAATAAATTGGTTTTTATAACACAAGTTTCGAAATTACCTTTCTTGGATTCCAGGTAGGCAGGACAGTTCATTTTCCAATGGCTGGTCTTCTTGCAAAAGTGACAGGCATCCGATGCTTTTTCTTTCTTCTGCTTCTTGGTTTTGGCAGCCTTCTTCTAAGGCTTTCTCTTTGCCTTCGTTTTCTTGCCCGATTTGCCAGTTTCAACAAGCATGGCAATGGGCTCATCATTTTTAATCAATTCTTTGACCCTCTGCAATATATTGCTAAGTTCCTGCAAGCTAACGTTCATCTTGTTCATGTTGTAATTCATGATGAATGGATTAAAGGATGGAGGCAGAGGGTTGAGAATAGCATCGATCTGTATTACCAGATCCAGCCCGGATCCAAGAGCCTCTTATTCGTTGATATAACCCACCATCCGAAGACAATGGTCATGAACTTGTTGGTTCTTGGACATCTGCGCGGTCATGAACTGTTTCAAGACCTTCTGCCGAATATAACGATTATACTCTTCATACATTGTCTTGAGACTATCCAATACGTCCTTGGCAAGTTCGATCTGATTAAACTACATTTGAATTGGATTGTCCAAAGAGGCAATGATATAGCAGGGGGCAAGGGAGTTTTTCTCCTCCCATTCTTGGTATTCTCTTCTTCAGGCCTCAGAAGCCCTATCTCTCGGACGATCCGGGGCAGGACTCTTGGCTACCTTATCCAATTTTTTAGAGGTTAAGACCAACATAAGGTTCCTGTACCAGTCGACATAGTTTGGGCCCTTAAGCTTGTTGTCATCAAGAAGCTTTGCAAATGATATGTTTGCCATTTTCTGATAAAAGAGAAAACATCAGTCCATAACCTAATTTGATTCATGTTCATTTCAAAGATATGGATTTTAATCTATGATTCATTTCCATTTATTCATCTCTGAGACTTCCCTCATTTCTCAGTGACGGATACTACGGGTTGTCTCTAGAAATGTGGGAAATCACATAGGGTGCATGGAGCCAACTATTTCAGTTGCATAACCCCATCACCTTTCTGTGAAGGATCATATTTACTCATCATATGAGTTTTCCCTTTGGCCTCTGTCAAACAAGGTTCAGAGCCGTTTTCAGGTAAACATTTCTGTCTAGTGAGTGCTTATCCATCATATTCGTGAATGCCAAGGTACCGTGAAAGAGTTCCCATTTTCTGGTGAAGCCCCTCCCACATCGATCTATGACACCCCTATCATCTTATGAAACACTTAGACAAGCCCAACAGCAAATGGATAGCTCATTTTCTGGTGCGTTTCCTCATTACTGAAGGACCCATCCTCATGCTAATGATGGAAAGCATTTAGAGAGTTCATCATATGAATCTCCTTATCACATGCACTCATATTAGCTGGAGGGAACAATTATTACGCCCTAGTTTGATTTAGGTCAAACCAAAGTGGCTCCTACTAACTTTCATAAAGTCAGATTTCGGTGGGCCTTAAATCGGCTAGGGTTCCGCACGTAACATCTTGATGAGGTGTGAGCCCACCACTGAGGGAGGTCATCCAATGACCAAAAGGGACACCATGGCAATGATGTGCATTCAGCCACGGTGTGCGCAAGAGCCACTGTCGAATGAGCATGGGCCAAGCACTTATGGCCCATGTATGTAACACATCACACATCCATACATCTCATGCAGGGATAAATTGATCTAATCAATTAATTATCTGTAAGGCCCATTGGAACCCCATTTTAAATCCATAATATTTACCATTAATATTATCTAGGTATATGAGCTGAATTAGTGTTACCCAGCTTGGCCCATATAGCTTTATCCTTTGAAGTGAGCTTTTAGCAGTTTTAACTATTTAAAACTGGGCCTTTACAGGTTGGGCCGAATTAACCATTTAATTAAATATTAATCCTCAGGCCCATTAGTGGGAAAATTAGGGCTGACTTTCAGCCTTGATTAAACCCTAGATCTGGTCCAAACAATTTGAACCAATCTTGGTTCGAATGGGTCTAGGGTTTGATATTTAATTAAATCTTTAATTCAAGAAAATAATATGAAATTCAATAACTGATAAAAGAAAATCAAGAATCAGTTAAACAAGGCTCTTCGCACAATCCATCCTGCAAAACGGAGGTTAGATCACAACTTGCAGTTTCATAAACTGCAAATTGCAGATAGCGAATGCTTCATCTACGAAATCTGATTCTCTGCGAAATCTCCCTTTCTGCGCTACCATCTTCGATCCAAAATTAAAAAAATAAATAGAAATCCTATTTCTATTAATAATTACATCAGATCGAATGCCTATACATTGAGTTTAAAATAAAAAAAATATTTACAGACCAAATGTATTAAATAAATCAAGAAACTGCAAATCTTGCAGTTCTCCCTACGCAAACCAAGAATTCGATCTCCTTTTGCACGAATAACCCATAAATCAAGAAAATCACAAAAAACTATTCTAAACAATATTCAAATTTATATAAAATTAATTTCAGGTTATTTGCCCATCAATTTTGGGAACAAATTTCCCAAAACCCATATCTGCGCAAGTTGGATAGAACGCCTTCTACCTATTTGCGCAGGTTCCGATCTGAAACAGAATGGTTCAAGATTTGAATCTAGCTCTAATACCATTGAAGGGATAGGATATCCATCACATGAACGCCCAAAGATTGCGGAATAAGGGGGCGAATTTCAAAAATTTTTCTCTCCCTTCAACTGGGAATCGAATTCCCTATTTAGAAAATCATATTTTCAAGGATCATTCTTGAACCATAAACTGAATCAGATCTAAACCAAAAGGAGTAGGGAGGGATTATACCTGATACAGAGAAGCAATATCTCCCAATGGAGGTGTTCACGCCTAAGGAAGGATCCAAAATCTGCTACCACTGAACATGGCGCATTGTAGGGTGGAGCAGAATCAATAGTGTTATTCCAAAAGAACTTGGCCATTCGCAAGAATCAACTGGGTGGTTTGTGAATACAGCTCCAACCAATCTTTTCTCCAAAATATTGGTATCAAGATCAAATCTTGGTTTCTCCCAAGAACTGGAGATCGAACTGCTGGAGGCGGCGACTGCAGGAAGGAGGCGACAAGAGAGTGTTTGTATGGTGTAGAATTCTCTCTTCTTGTAATCTCAGCTCTGAAGACAAGAGTGTATTGGTTGCCTGTCTAAAGGTTGCCGCCCCCTCCTCATTTTATAATCTCAAAGGGATCAACTCCTAATCCCATTAGGAGTTGCTAATCCAAATCATATTTGGATTAGAAGTCCCTCTAAGTGATAAGGGATAATCATTATCTTATCTGCAGATTAGATCAGCAATCTCCTAATCTAATTAGGAGGCTTCCAGATCTAAATCTTATTTAGATCTTGGACTCTCTAAGTGGATAGAGTCTGAGCCCAATCCTATCAGCTGATCCATCTCGAAATTCGCCCCTTAAGTGACTAATCAAATTAGCCCAGTTCGAAATGAGATTAAGGCTCATTTAATGTTATGTATTCATTTAGCCTTCTAAACTGCTGCCCAGTTGGGCTTCCTTGTATGGCATGGGACCCAAACATTGATCTACACATCAACCACATGGGTTTAGCCCAGCCTTTGTTACAAGGCCTAGCCGTATACACTGTTATGGGCAGTGCACCCCCTGAAAATCATCTCATGGTCTTTATGAGCCCAACATTTACCTTAAGTGGTCATTGGGCCAATGCACCTTGTAACACCCAAGGACTGTGGGCAGATGCAAGATTAGTCTATTAAGTATTATCCTCAATGGTTTTACACTCAACCTCTCAGCCCATAATGATTATACTCTGCCTGACAAAAGAGGACCTCTCCCTCGGCTGCAAGGAAGTGTTGCACTCTCTGCTGATATGGATCCCGGGAATTAAAACTTTTGCAAACCTTTTAGAAACCATAATATATATACTTTTATATCTCATATAAAATAAATTTTGCAAAACGAACCTCAACGATTGAAATCAACTGTGACAGTCTTGGTTTCCATCAATGGGAGTGTATTTCCGATCATTACCTTTGTCCGATAAAGGGGCTGGTCCTATCACTATGATCACCCACTCAGATGAATTCTCAGACTGTCCCAACATACTCAGGTTTTGACCCCCGCTAAGGATCTCACTGATTGGTACATCAATGACAGCCCAATCCAGCACCTAGTGCAGTATCACAATCGAGTTTAGGGGTCGGGTGTAACTTTCCAGTTTTGCCAATCAATCTTCAAGGTCCAGGGAAAATACTGGAAATCTGGTCCAGTTTAAAGATTCAATTAATCCTACACTGTATGTGCCTAGGGTTTCACCCTAGCAGCTGAGATAGGCCACCCCAACCGACTTGGTGGCACCACAATGTCAGTCTTGTCAGGATAGGTCTCCCCAGACCGACTCACTGGCTGTGAATATTCTAAACTAACACGAGTCTCATTAAGTGTCCAATTTAAGGGTATTCTATAGAAACATACCAAGGGAACATGAATTAAATATGCACTTTTATTCATTTACAATAAACTCATTAAGTACATCATTTTGATTGAAGCTAAGGGCATACAAAATTGTCTAACAACTAGTAGTATTCCTTTGTTTCTCCTTGTTACTCTCTTCAATGAATCTAATCACATTAAAGTTCTCTCCTAAACACCAGGGCCCCTCCCACAGTCATCTGGCATCTTCCAGTTCCTCCCACAACTCCTTCCTTTGTTTATAACTGTTGGGGCCATATACATTGGTAAGGGCCCATTCAAACTCATCTAACACTTGCTTAAATTTGACAGAGATTGAGAACCTTCTCATTAATTCTTCCACTCCCTCCACTACTTCGTCATTCCACAAAATAATTAAACCTCCAGATGAGCCCCCCCCCATCTTAGACCTTTCAATCTCCACTCACTCCTAGCCCACCTTTTGTCAAATGTCATAAGCTTAGATTCCTGAATTAGAACAATGTCTGGATTCTCTTTCTTTAAAACATCTTTTATTAACGCTCTCTTCCTAGCACTCCCCAACCCTCTCACATTCTAACTTACTATCTTCATTTCTTCAACACCTCTGCTCAGCCCCACTCCTTTTCTTCCCCTCCCTCTCCTTTCTCTAGCCTCTTTACCCCCATCCACTTCCAACCTCAATTTCTCAGCTTCACTTAACCTTCTCTTCCTCCTAATCCCACCTTCTCTTTCAGTCTGTAAGTATCCTTTCAGGTCATTCATGTCTCTAGCCTTGCAACCTTACTCTGCCACAAATTAAGCTATTGGTTCTCTTTCAGTCTAGATGCACTAATTCATTCAAACTTTCATGGGTAATCTTTTTTTTTTCCTGGTTGGGCCATTGGTTCTGTGCTTTATTGGGCAATCTCAAGAAAATGTTATGACCACTGTAGCGGGGTAGATCACCAGATTTACCCCAATTCCCTGTAATATAGAGTCAGCTAAATGAATCTTGTTCTACCATTAAAACCATTCTCTTTTTGTTCTATTCGTAGTTCTTCTAGCCCCTTGACTAGCTTAAATTGGCAGTTTAGCAATACAAAGTTATTTGAACCATTGATCTGTAATTTGAAAACAAAGCCCGTAAGGTCACTGCATTATGCTAAAACAGAATGAAAGTTCTGAACTTCTGATGAAATGCCAATGGGTAGCACAAATACAACTCCCTCACACATTGATCAACAATACAATGAGTTGGTGTCATAGAAGTGGCAACCACGACTTTCCCGTAGCATAATTTTTCCGCATATAACATCCGTAGCCAACAAATACAAAATATTGACCAAGAATGAAGTAGGATCTTTCTGCAATAATAGCTATCCTCTGTCCTCGAGACTTGAACTATTGCTACTTTTATTTTTAAGCCTCTTCATTTTCAACACCAACAGCATAGTACCCAGCGTTTCTCCCCTGCACCAAAAGCATCAGAGCATTGGCAAACGAAATAGCAACCATCTAAGAATTTTTTTTTAATCAATAACCATCTAAGATATATTATAGCTAATCCTTCATCACCGCAGTTGGTGGTCCCTGGATGTGCAACCATTTAGGGCCAGTCATGACCCAATTAGATTTGCTCCACTTACAGGGTAAATTGTTTCAATACATGGGAAAGCTGTGCAACCTTTCATACAATGTTTTTTTTTTATTTTTTTATGAGTGGTAATTTCATTAATATACAAAAAAGAGGGAGAGGTGAGTAAAGTCAGGTAAGAGATGGTTTCCTGCAGCTACTAGAAATTACAGCAGTAAACTATTTAAGCTTACATGTAGAAGTCAGAAGTTGGAAAAAAATTTTAGAGTCTAGAAGAGCTTAACTCAAAATCATAACAAGACTAGAAACTGATTAATGAAGGATACTCAAAGAGATGCATTTAGACAAAAACTTGTCTCATAAGCTTAGAGGAGACTCCATTATTCTGAGCTAAAAATGTGCTATTCAATGATCTTTAGTGAGAAAATGCACCTGAAAGCTAGCTTGTGTTCCTATTAAGTAAAGGCACTTGGTACCTGATATAGAGGAAGAAATTGATACTATAAATTCTATTTAGAAACCACAGAATGTGTGTATAATTAAGAATAAAAACAAATCTTTAGAAGCATGGATTGGCATCAAACTGCTAGGGCTATATTTACATGGTTGGAACAATTCAACTGTCAGGTTTGATCATCCAATGCAGAAGAATAAAAGTGGGAAAACAAGAAAAAAAAAGGTAAAGAACATATTTACACTTGATCCAGCTCAAGCCTACATTGTTCCTATCTGATTCTCTTCTTGTGTCCTCTTTTTTGTTTCAGAGAAGTATGGCCAAAGAAAATCCTATAACTATCAAAATTAAAGAACCAGCACAAAAACCAACTAAAGGTGAGACAGGCAATCTTTTAGTAGCGTATGCTAGCAACCTACCAATACTTGGGCTACTTCAATTGTTGAAATAGGTGCTGAAAACAGAATGTACAAAAGATTCCTAACTTAAAATGGATTAAATCAATGGACATTGCTGGCATATAATTAAACTTTTAGGAATAAAATAATCATCCCAATGTCCATGCTTCTACATTCAACAATTAAGTAGGTCTTGAATCGCTAAAATAGGAATGGAACCTTTAAATTGTAAATCTTTCATTAGTCCACTTTCAGCTCCTATTACAAGAGTTATCAACTCCACCATTATACCTTGAATTTCTCAGCCACTCTAGTACCCAATTATGGATTGATGAATGCTTGAATAGAATAATCTGGAAAGATCAGTTGAATCTAATTATAGAAGTATGGGAAGTTGCTGCTATTTTTTTTTTTTGTATTCCCTGAAAAAACTAATATATGGATTTTACCATAATGAAAATTGAATATTAATAAGTCTCAATCCTTAAACCTTTATGGCATATATATTAATTCAGGGTCTGCAATGAACATTAATAAATAATGGTTGCTTGATTCACCATGTTACACTGATAGGTTGCATCAAAAAGTAATAATGGTCAAAAGTGAAAACATCCTTCTGCATCACCATGGGAGATTTTAGTGGCTTTTAGTGTTGGTTAATAGTGAATATATGCCAGCCAGCTTACTCCCTAGGGTTCGTCCTAACCAATGGTAATAGATAAGCTGATAAAGCTAGAGACAAACCTCAAAGTGCAAAGATGAAACTTGTTCGGTGAGCTTCATAGGTAATGTGAGTAATGCAACATGCAAATGACATAACTGGAAATAAAAAATATAAATAAATAAAATCTCTAACAAAATGGTCATTCCAATTTAGTATTCATCATAAAAAATCCAAAGCTCAAGTCATAGTTACATTCAGAAAACAACAGAAAGAATCAAAATTACACAAGAAATTGTTAGGTCCAAGATGTTGAGACTTACAAGCATGATAAGCAAGTAAGAAACAGCTACAAAAGGGTAAATAATACAGAAAGCTACCTTCTCACTGCTTGACAAATGCAGTTCATTGCCTACAAGATTTTGTTTTCCCTTTGGTGCGAATCCAAAGACATCATGAAGCAATTCGTTTTCCCGTTTAAACAACATAACAGATCATCTCTAAATTACAAATAAGAAACAAAAACATAGAAGTAATGAAAGATAAATAACAGATTAATTGAGTAAAATTAAGTTGTGGAAAAGAAATCAAACCTGCATGTGCTTGACAAACCCACCTCCTAGAAATCGCTTCAGAAAATTTAACTATTGGATATAGAAATTAAAGAATTGTTGAAAACATATGGAACTTGTTGATGCTCGGGATGGCCGAGGACAACACTGTCAATTTGCTCCTATGCCGAAGGGTGACCGAGGACTAGTAGGTTGATCTTGCAAAGATGAGGACGTCAGAGACCCCGAGTGAGAACCCAAGGCGGAGACTCCGACGGTCAAGTTAGTATTAGGTGAACGAGGTCTGAGGTGCAAACACTCAGATGAGACCACAAGAGTTCTCAAATGCTAGCTAGAGAGCTTAAGTTCCAACCCTTTACCTTGGGGGGGGGGGGTTCACCTCATATTTATACTTGAGTAGAAAGCCTTATGTACTGATTTCGGCCAAGCTTCTGAAGGGTTGAGAGATCCATCACATGGACGCCCAAAGATTGCGGAATAAGGGGCGAATTTCAAAAATTTTTCTCTCCCTTCAACTGGGAATCACATTCCCTATTTAGAAAATCATATTTTCAAGGATAAATCTTGAACCTTAAACTGAACCAGATCTGAACCAAAAGGAATGGGAGAGAAAGATACCTGATACAGAGAAGCAATATCTCCCAACGAAGGTGTTCATGCCCAAGGAATGATCCAAAGACTGCTCCCACTAGATGGCGCAGTGCAGGATGGAGCAGAATCAGCAGTGTTCTTCCCCAAGAACTCTGTCCTTCACAAGAAACAACAGGATGGAACGTGAGCACAGCTTCCCTTTTCAATCCTTTTTCAAAGAACTGATGTCAAGATCCAATCTTGACTTCTCCCACAGCTGGAGATCGAACTGGCAAACAGGGCGGCAAGAGCAGGGAGGCGGCAAGAGAGTATTCGCAGGGTGCAGAATTCTCTCTTCTTGATTTCAGCACTAAAGAGGATCTGATGTGTTTCTTGGTCTCTCTCTCTAGGCTGCCGCCCCCTCCTTCCTTTTGTTACCTTGAAAAGATCAGCTCCTAATCCCATTAGGAGGTGCTTATCCAAATCATATTTGGATCAACCTTCTCTTCTAATGATAAGGATAAACCCTTATCTTATCTGCAGATTAGATTAGCTTTATCCTAATCTTATTAGGAGGTTTCTAGATCTGAATCACATTCAGATCTGGACTCTCTGAGTGGATAGGATTAAGACCCTATCCTAACTGCTAATCCATCTCAGAATTCGCCCCTTTAATTAACTAAATTAATAGCCCAGTTCGAAATGGGCTTTAGGCCCATTAAGCTTATGTGCTCACTTAACCTTCCTAACTGCTGCCCAGTTGGGCTTCCTTGTATGGCGTGGGACCCAAGCATTGATCTACACATCAGCCACATGGGTTTGGCCCAGCCTTTGTTACAAGGCCTGGTCGAATACACTGTTAAGACAGTGCACCCCCTGAAACCCATCAAATGGGCTCTATGGGCCCAACACTTACCCTAAGTGGTCCCTGGGCCAAGCCACCTTGTAACACCCAGGGACTGTGGACAGATGCAAGATTAGCCCATCAGGTATTATCCTCAATGGTCTTACACTTAACCTCTCAGCCCATAATGATCATACACTGCCCGACAAGAGAGGACCTCTCCCTCGGCTGCAAGGAACAGTGTTGCACTCTCCACTTATATGGATCCCGGGAATTAAAACCTTTTGCAAACATTTTAGAAACCATAATGTATATACTTTTATATCTCATATAAAATATACTTCGCAAAAACAAATTTCAACGGTTGAAATTGGCTGCCGGCAGTCTTGGTTTCCAACAGTGAGAGTGCATCCCCGATCATTACCTTTGTCCGACAAAGGGGCTGATCCTATCACTATGATCACCCACTCAGATGAATTCTCGGATTGTCCCAACATACCCAGGTTTTGACCCCCGCTAAGGATCTCACTGATTGGTACATCAAAGACAGCCCGATCCGACACCTAGTGCAGTATCATAATCGAGTCTAGGGGTCGGGTGTAACTTTCCAGTTTTGCCCATCGATCTCCAAGGTCCAAGGCAATACTGGAAATCTGGTCTAGTTCAAAGATTCAATTAATCCCACACTGTATGTGCCTAGGGTCTCACCCCAGTAGCTGAGACAAGCCACCCCAACCGACTTGGTGGCACCACAGTGTCAGCCTTGTTAGGATAGGTCTCCCCAGACCGACCCACTGGCTGTGAACATTCAAAACTAACACGAGTCTCAATAAGTGTCCAGTTTAAGGGTAATACACAGAAACATACCAAGAGAACATGAATCAAATTAATTGCTGCCTGGTTTCGATCTTGCTGGACTGGATTATGAGTAATATTAATTGCTGCCTGGTTATCGCAGTATAGCATCATAGGTTCTTCTGCCTAAACACCGATTTCTTCCAACAGAGAACAGATCCAGAGAAGTTCTGAAACTCCATGTGCCATGGCCCTATATTCGGCTTCTGCACTTGATCTTGCCACAACTGTTTGTTTTTTACTCTTCCATGAGACTAGGTTACCCCCAATTAGGGTGCAAACTCCTGAAGTTGATCTTCTGTCATCGAGGCATCCTGCCTAGTCTACATCTGTATAGGTCTCTAGCTTGAGCTGTCCATGATCAGTAAACAATATGCATCTACCTAGATGTCCCTTAATATAAGCAAGGATCCTGTCAACTGCCTTCCAGTGCTGGTCCCGTGGAGCATGCATGTATTGGCTTACTACACTTACTGCATAGGAGATGTCCGGTCTTGTCATGCACAAGTATAGTAGCCGACCCACAAGTCTTTGGTACCTCCCAAGGTCCTTTACTGGTTCACCTTCTGATGCATTGATTCTATGGTTCTGATCAATGGGGGTGCTAGCTGCCTTTGTTTCAAGTTTCCCTGTTTCTTGGAAAAGGTCCAAGACATACTTCCTTTGAGAGATAAAAATTCCATGTTTTGATCTTGCAACTTCAATGCCTAAGAAGTATCTCAGTTCTCCAAGGTCCTTAATCTCAAATTCCTTATGCAGGTTCCTCTTCAGACTATCAATCTCACTCAGATCATTCCCAGTGACAACAATATCATCCACATAAACAATTAGGATTGACACCAAGGATCCCCTGCACTTCACAAACAAGTTGTGATCAGATTGAGTTTGAGTGTAGCCAAAAACAATCAGGGCCTTTCTGAATCTGTTGAACCATGCTCTGGGGGATTGTTTCAAGCCATATAGTGACTTATTCAGCTTGCATACCTTTCCCACTTTAGCATTATCATAAAAACCAGTTGGAAGATCCATATACACCTCTTCTTGCAGATCCCCATTTAGGAAAGCATTCTTCACATCTAGTTGAAACAAGGGCCAAGAGTATGAGGCAGCAAGAGAAAGGAGTATCCGAACAGAGGTCATCTTTGCAACTGGTGCAAAAGTCTCTAGATAATCAATGCCAAGGGTCTTGTGTATCCTTTTGCAACAAGTCTTGCCTTGTACCTCTCTGTGCTTCCATCTGCCTTATACTTTACTGTGTAAACCCATCTGCATCCAACTATCTCCTTGCCTTCTAGTAGGTCCACAATTTCCCATGTCTGATTCTTAATCAAAGCCTCCATCTCTTCTTGCATAGCTACCTTCCACTCAGGTTTGGAGAGAGCCTCACTAACACCCTTGGGTATAGACACGGAATCAAGAGAAGAGAGAAAAGCACGGTAGGAAGGAGAAAGTCCACTGTAGGATAAGTATTGTGATATGCAATGAGCAGTGCACTTTCTCTTCCCTTTTCTAAGAGCAATAGGGAGATCAAGGTTATCTGTAACAGTGTTAGTGGGACCAATGGGAACTGAAATAGTAGAGGGATCAAGAGGAATACCTGGATCTGTATCAGCCAAATCTGGAGTCTCCAAGGGATCGACAGGAAGTGGTGTGAGTTCTGCTATAGTGGAATCAACCTCCTTATGAAGTCTCTGCCGTGAGTAATATTGTGAGACGGAACGCAAAGGGGGTGGCAAGGTAGGTGACATCAGATGGTTGTCAAGCATAATAGTAGAAACAGGAACTGGAACTGGGAGAGGGATAGACTGCTGACTTACTTCCCCAAAACACTCCCCCTGAGAAGGATTCCTTGAGAAAAAGTATGTAGATTCGAAAAAGGTGATGTCCATAGTAACAAACCGGTTCCCAGAGACTGGATCATAGCAGCGGTACCCTTTCTGATTCTCTGCATATCCAAGGAAGACAAATTTCTTTGCCTTGGGATCAAGCTTCAAACGGTAAAGACCAAGAATATGCGCAAAGCAAACACACCCAAACACCCTTAGAGGAATATGAAACATCTCCCCCTGAGGAAAAAGAAGGCTGAATGGAGTGTTGAATCCAAGTATACGAGAAGGCATCCTATTAATCAGATATACTGCCGTGAGAACAGCATCACCCCCAAAACGAACCAGAACTGTCGCTGTGATCATCATGCTTTTTTCCGTCTCAACAATGTGTCTGCTCTTTCTCTCTGCAACACCATTCTACTGTGGACTGTAGGAGCAACTACTTTGATTGACAACACCATACTCCAACAAATATGAGGCAAGATGTCTCTCAAAATATTCCCTAGCATTGTCAGATCTGAACATCTTGATTCTAGTTCCAAGCTGTATTAATACCATCTGATGGAATTGCCTCACCAAGGATGGTACCTCATCACGTGATTTCATCAAGTAAATCTAGGAATATCGAGAGAAATCATCCACAAACAGGAGAAAATAGCGATAGCCGCCCATAGAGGGAACATGATAAGGGCCCCACACATCCGAATGAATAACATCAAAAGGAAAAGAACATCTTTTACTATTCGGTTTAAAAGAGTGTCTACAATGCTTTCCAAGTTCACAACCTCAATACTTCAACCTTGACAGACTCACAGACTTAAATAGTTTTGGAAACAAAGAACTTAAAGAAGAAAAAGACAAATGACCCAGACGGTTATGCCAAAGTATAATCTGATCCACAAGTTTTGACTCACTGTCCTTGAAAACATGATGACTTTGGTGAATTGGAAGAGTATCTAGGAGGTAGATTCCATTCACTTCACTACCACTCCCAATCGTCCTCTTTGAATCCAGATCTTGCAAAATACAATGTCTAGGAGAAAAAATTACTGAGCAGTTCAGATTCTTAGTCAAACTACTAACAGATAACAAGTTGGTGCTCAATTTAACAAGATGGAGGACAGAGGGTAAACAAATGGAATCATTAATCTTGACAGATCCCTTCCCAGCAATAGGAACATGGGATCCATCAGCTGTGGAGACCCTATCTCTGGCAGAACTGAGCTGGTAAGAGGAGAAAATGGTGGAACAATGGGTCATGTGCTCTGAGGCTCCAGATTCTATAATCCAAGGAGATCTCTCCTTACTTGAAGCAGAAACATAGTTTGCAGTGACATGTGGACTATCTGTGTGGACAAGGGAGGTAGAGTGAGTTCCACTTGTGCTACTTGTACCTTGTTGTCCGGTTGCGGTTGAATTGGAACTAGCTGTATCCCTCTAATTCAGAAGTAACCCAAACCTCTCAAGCTCGGCCCTTACTGCAGCAGCTGCAACAGACTCCAAGGCAGCTGTAGTAGGGGGGGCCGGAGTGTCACCAGTAACTGCCATATGTGCATTTCCTTTCTTATTCTTCAATCTGGTCGACACAAGATGTGGGTGAAGCTTCCAGCAAGTATCTCTTGTATGCTTCGGTTTCTTACAGTAGTCACAGACTAAGTCCCTTTTGTCTTCCTTCTTGTTCTCATTGCCATTCTGTTTAGGTTTCACAGCACTTACCATAGCAGACTGACCAGACATGAGATTCTTCATCATTACATCCCTCCTGCACTCCTCTCCTTACACGAATGCATATGCTTGGGAGAGAGTGACACTGTCCCTAAAAAGAAGATGTTGTCGTGCAATGTCATACTCAGGGTTAAGGCCAGCAAGGAATTCGAACACCTTATACTTCTCTAAGTGTCTTTGATAGGTAGTTGCATCCTTGGTGGTTTCCCAAGCAAAGGTCTCTAGATGGTCAATCTCCTGCCACTGGGTCTTAAGGACTGAAAAATACGCTGCAACAGATCTATCTCCCTGCCTAGTAGCAATAATCTAATTTCTCAATTGATAAACCCTAGCAACATTCTCCTTCTGTGAATAGGTATTTACAACCCCATCCCATATCTCCTTAAAAAATAAAAACTAATGGGCCCAAGGCCCAAAACAACTTAATTTAAAAGAAATAAACTAAACACAAGTCGGCCCACTCAACAAGGCCGCCTGGAGGTAGGTGAGCTCGAACAGTCTGGATGTGGTTCGTATGTGGGGAGCACGACCATCTGAGACCGCCAGGTGACTCCGCGCTATTGGTTAGGTCCACTTTGAACTATGCCGCCTGACACATGTAGGCCCACGATAGGAAAAGACCATATGCGCCTACATCATTTGCCTCCCACTCCCGAGGCCATGGTGGAAGTCCAAGCTGAGGACCTCGGCTTCGGCTGAAGGGAGTGCATCGGTTGTATTGGGAGGCGCCATTGGACCTTTTGGATGTGTCGTGGCCTGCGGTGGCGTTGACTTGGCTTCGTTCCCTTCTCTAAGGGGTGCTGTAGAGGCTCCTTCTGCTGGGAGGCCTTGGCCTCAGCTTTGAGGCCATTGCCGTAAGTGGGCAAGGGGAGACCTTACCCCCTTGCCCTATCTCTGTGCTGGTGTGGAGGCAAGTCCGTGGAGGCCTCGGCTTCGGCCGTGGGTGCTGAGGGCGGGGCACTTGGGTGCCCAAGCTGGTAACTTAACTGATTGCGGGGTGGAACTTGTCCTTGTCGGCCCGCAAACCGTGGAGACGGGTCTCGGCGCCAGATCTGGGTCATATGTGACACGGGTCTCCGAACTAATGAGTCAAGGTCGTACCCGCGACGGGTTGCGGTGCCACGACCGTAGGGGAGACGGGGTCCGGGCGAGGCAGGGCACACATTCACTGGGTTAGCACGGTTGAGTGGACTAGCAAGTTATAGCGAGAGGACCGGTGATAATTTTCAAGGTGCTAAGGCGAGGCTAGGCGACTGGGAGCGCCTAGGCGATGGATTTTTTATGTTAAAAACATAGATCCTAGGGTAGTTCCCTAGGTACCATAGCCATGTTTCTTCAATAATTATTCTTGATTTTCATAAGAAAAGTATAAATTTCATATTAAAGTATAGAAAATCAACATATTCATGAGAAGAAAAAGAAGAAGGAAAATAAAATTCAAAAAATATAGGGGCTGAACCCTTATTTTTGTTATAGGTAAAAAAGAAAATAAAAAGTTGGTAGTAGTAGTAGTAGTAGAAGACGACGATGACGACGAAGAAGAAGAATGTGCTGATTAGATAAAATTTGAAGTTATTCCTTACTTATTGGTTCAGGTTTTTAAGTCTTTGAGGGTTCAATACAGCATTTAGCAATGTTTGTGTTGATTAAACCCTAATAAATAAGAAAATAATAAAATGAAATTAGTATATAAACACACAAAATGATTATTTTAGTTTAATAATGTCTATTTTATAATTATAATATCAAAAAAGAATGAATAAAAAAAGAATTTTATAGTAGGAAGTAGAAAACTGCTTGGTGATTAGGCGAGGAGAGCCTCAAATGGCATCTTGTTGCCTAGGTGTCGCCTTGACAACTATGAGACCGGTCAGTTTGCTCGGCGTTGTTTCATCTTCCCGAGGCGAGCGACGCGTGTCGGTCAGTAGACGGGGCTGTAGAGGCGGTCACTGCGCAGCCATTGGATTGGGTGCGATTTGGACCATCCATTTTTCTTTAAATAATGGCCTTAGTCACGTATTTTCTTGCCATTTGCTTTCAAGTGCCTTTGCCTTCAAGCGACCTTTGCTTCCTAGAGCCCTTGGCTTACTCGCTTTCCTTAGAGCTTTCCAACCTTCATCCTCATCTTAGGTAAACACCTCACTGCCATGTCTTACTCCGATTTTGGCCCAGAGTGCTATGAACTCCTAGATCCCTCGGGGGTGAGCTCCCACCGAACCCCATCACCTGCCAACTCCGACCGAGGCTCTTCATTAGACGAGACCCTAACCCTGCGACAAGAGGTCGAGGTGCTGAGGGAGAGGATTGCCCTCGGAGGTACCGAGTGCAGTCAACGGGGCGAGGACTCTCCTTGTGAGAGCGCCACGTTTGTGATGCCTAGGGAGGCCAAGGGGTCCCCCTGGTGGTAGTGGGGGAAGAGGTTCCCAAGCCCAACTCGAGGATGGTGGCCAAGTATGCCGCCCGAGGGGTGAACATTGGGCATCTACCACGTTCGGAGCACGATAGTGTTTTGGATTATGACCAGGTGAAGTCCCTGGATAGGAGGTACTACATCCCTCGGTCCTATAGACTTGGGGTCCCCAACATTGGTGATCGGTTGTGAACGCCGGAGGAGGGGAGATCTATGTCTACCAGCATTTTTTGGAGTTCGGCCTCAAATTTCCCCTTTATCCTTTGATCTCCGAGCTGTTGAAGTGGTACGGGGTTACACTTAGCCAACTAGCCCCCAATGTACTTAGGACCATTATCACCATGTTGGTGGTGGCTCGACTTCGGGATGAGCGGGTAGAAGCATCTGGGAGTTATTTTTTTGTTGATCTCCTACCCAGAAGTGAATTGCTGACGTCAGACCGCCGCCGGATCACGTCAGCAGTCCGTACAGGTGTCGGCGGCTGTACATGAAACAAGTTTGATGTCGAGCCATGTACAACAAGTTTGATGATATTTTTTGCTGTAAAACCTAGACCATTCAGGTTATTTTTCAATTTGGGATTGACGGGAAGTGGTCTCGTAATTTTCTAAGAGTTGTGTGATTTTTGGGAGATTTTTTTCTCCCTCTATTTTGCCGCCAACCTAGTTTTTTGGGTCTTCCTTTGGTTCTTAACCATGGGGTAACGTGATTTCGGGTCTGGAACCTCGGTTAAAGTGTTGGGGGTCCTTTTTCGTTGGTGAAAAGGTGTCTTGTTAGAATATGGAATCATCTAAGGATTTTCAGATGGTTCCCAGTCTGCTCACGGGAACTGTAGATATTTCCAATGATATGATAACTGCTATTAAGCTGGATGGATCTAATTGTTTAGAGTGGTCTCAGTGTACCAAACTTACTATTACTGGGAGGGGTAAACTGGGATTCATCACAGGAAGGGAAGTGAAGCTGAGTCCTGAAGACCTGAAATTTGCAAGGTGGGAATAAGACAACTCCCTTGTTATTTCATGTTTGATTTGCTCAATGCAACCTCATATTGCCCGAAATTACATGTTTCTTCTATCTGCCAAGGATATCTGGGATAGGGTAGTTGCTACCTATTCCCAAGTTAGCAATATTGCTAGAGTGTATCAGCTTTGGAGGGAAGCTTGCAGTATGCGTCAAGGGGAGAGATTTGTTGCATGTATTTCTCTTATCTACAGTCTATCTGGAAAGAAATGGATCACTTGAAAGCTCTAGTTTGGAAGGACCCTGAAGATGGTGAGCAGTATCAGAAGTACATAGAGGAGAATAGAGTTTTTGGTTTTTTGGATGGCTTGAACCCAGAGTTTGATTTCACCAGGCAACACATTCTTAGTGTAGGCATTGTTTCTCTTGCTACTACTTACTCTCTTGTACAAGGGAAAGAAAGCCGAAGAACCTCCATGATGCAATACTCTGTAAGTGATCATTCTGCCTTTATGTCATCTCGATCCAAGCAAAATACTAGCAAAATACTTACTCTCTTGTACAAGGGAAAGAAAGCCGAAGAACCTCCATGATGCAATACTCTGTGAGTGATCATTCTGCCTTTATGTCATCTCGATCCAAGCAAAATACTAGAAAACATCCCATTGCAGAGAAGGTCGAGGATGTTATTTGTGAGTACTGCAAGAAGCCAAGACACACTAAAGAAAGGTATTAGAAGCTCAATCCTCATCTAAAACCAGAGAAGTACAAAACCGGGAAGAAGGACAATGCTCACTTGGCTACAGTTGGTAATGATGCTCAACCTTCGGATGTGCTTGACTCCGCTGATGTGATGGACAAACTCAGGAATATATTGTTGCAGCTAGAGAAGGGTGGTGTATCCTCATCATTTGGTTCTAGACTTAGTAATCTATCTAGTTCATATGCCAAGACAGGTACTGCACTTGCTTGTTCCACCTCCTTTATCCATGGATTGTAGACTCTAGGGTCAGTGCCCATATGACTCACATTTTACCTCATATAAGTTAACCATAGGAAAGGGCAAGATTACTGTTGCGGATGGATCTCAGACCCCAATCTCTGGTTAAGGTGAAGTTAGAATCACTAATAACCTTTCTCTTGACTCTGTTTTATATGTGCCCCAACTACAAAAAAAAATTATTGTCTATTAGTTCTCTAACAAAATCCCACAATTGCTTAATGACATTTTTTTCCCACCCATTGTGTTTTTAGGATCGGAGCATGGGGAAGACGATTGGAAGTGAGCATGAAGTGGATAGAGTCTACCTCCTGGATGGACCTTCAGAGCATGGATTGTCAAGTCAGTTTGAGTCTTGTTCCAATGAGAAAATGAGTCTTTTGAAATTATGGCATTGTCGCCTTGGTCATATGTCTGTCAATTCTATCAAGTTTTTGTTTTCAAACTTGTTTGATTCGGTGTCCAAATCGAATCTTGAATGTGAAATTTGTCATTTATCCAAATAATGTAGAAACACATATTTTGCAAGCAGTAAAAAAAGTAATTTTGCTTTCCATTTGATCCATACTGATGTTTAGGGCCCATATGCTGTCCCCTGTATAGGGGGTATAGATATTTCATTCTCTTTGTTGATGATTATAGTTGGTATACATGGCTTTACTTGAGAAAAGTAGAGATAAAATTCCCATGATTGTTCAAAACTTCATGAATATGGTCGAGACACAATTTGAGAAAAGAGTAAAGATAATAAGATCTGCTAATGCCAAGGAATACTTTGAACATTACTTGCATAGATTTCTTGAAGACAAGGGGCATTATTCACCAAAGTTCATGTAGTCATACTCCACAACAAAATAGGGTGGTTGAAAGAAAAAACAAGCATGTGGTTGAAGTTGCTTGAGGCTTGTTGTTCCAACTCGTTTCTGGGGTGATGCTATTGAGACAGTTGTATATCTCATTAACAGACTCCCATTAAGGGTCCTTAACCTTCATTCTCTTCATCAACTACTTTCCCTAATTTGGTTATTCTCCAGTTCAGAAAGACTATAGATGCTTTGATGCTCTCTTTGGAAAGTGATATGTCTCTAAGGATGTTACATTTTTGGAATCCTCTTCCTTTTTCCTGTCATCCTGTCCTCTTTAGGGGAAGAATGCAAGTGGAGATCAGACTCCCTTTTGCCTTCTTGTTCCTACATCTATTCCTCCCTCTCTTCCTACCTCTTTTCCTTCTCCTCCTCCTGTATATCAACCTCGGTCCTGGTAGCAATTTTTCATCAGGCGCAGTAAGAGGGTGGCTCCTGAAGCAGAATGCCTATCACAATCTGATTCCCCAAACTCAAGTAATCTTGAACCTCTTGACAATCCTATTATTGATTTTGACCTCGACCCTCCTATTGCCATTCGAAAAGGGAAGAGGACATGTAGCAAGTATCCTATCACTAACTATGTGTCTTATGATGCACTCTCCCCTTCCTATTGTGCCTATGTTTCTGCTATTTCTTCTGTTTCCATCCCTCATAGTGTTGCAGAGGCAATGTAGTGCCCTAATTGGAAGGAAGTTATGAACCAAGAAATGGAGGCCCTAATAAAGAACCAGACTTAGGAGGTTATTCCTTGCCCTAAAGATAAGATTCCTATTGGGTGTAAGTGGGTTTATACTGTTAAGCACAAGGCAGATGGCTTAATTGAAAGATACAAAGCTCAGCTTGTAGCCAAAAGATACACTCAGACTTATGGCATTGATATTTAGAAACCTTTGCTCTAGCTGCTTAAATGAACTCTATTCGTGTGATCATGTCTCTCGCCGCCCATTACTCATAGCCTTTATATCAAATGGATGTAAATAACGCCTTCCTTAATGGGGACTTACAAGAGGAAGTGTATATGGACTTACCACCTAGGGTAAGTTTCCCTGACAGCGATGGAAAAGTGTACCACTTGAAGAAGTCTTTGTATGGGTTAAAACAGTTTTCAAGAGCATGATTTGACATGATCAGGAATGCCATCTTAAAGATTGGTTTTTCTCAATCTCAGGTTGACCACACCTTATTTATTAGAAGAGTTGATGGTAGAGTAACAACGTTGATAGTATATGTTGATGACATTGTTGTGACAGGTAATGATATCACAGGTATCTCTCTGTTAAAGTCATTCCTTGCTTCTGAATTTGAGATTAAGGACCTTGGTGATCTCCAATACTTTCTTGTCATTGAAGTTGCAAGATCCAAGAAGGGGATTTTTCTATCACAAAGGAAATATGTAGTTGATTTGCTTCATGAGATTGGAAAATTAGGGTGTAAGCTTGTAGAAATTCCAATTGATCCCAACCACAAGTTGAACTCCATTGAAGGAAAAGTTCTTCCAGACAGAGGGGTATATCAAAGATTGGTGGGACACTTTCTGTATCTTTGTTTCACTAGACCTGACATTTCCTATGTTGTTGGAGTGGTTGGCCAATATATGCATGAACATAGGACATCTCATATGTAGGTAATTAACAAAATTTTAGCCTACTTGAAAGGATGCCCTAACAAAGGGGTGTTGTATTCCAACTACGGCCATCTAAAGATTGAGGCTTACACAGATGCGGATTGGTAGGGTCCATCGATGATAGAAGATCTACATCCAGATATTGTGCCTTAGTTGGAGGCAATGTGGTTTCCTGGAGAAGTACGAAACAATCTATGGTTACTCGTTCTAGTGCTGAGGCAGAGTATAGGGCAATGGCTCATGGAGTGTCTAAACTACTCTGGCTTAAGACCTTATTGATTGAGATGGGCATCCAAGCAGATATTCCAATGAGACTATATTGTGACAATCAAGCAGCCATAAATATTGCTCACAATCTTGTCCAACATGATCGTATAAAGCATATTGAGGTGGATAGACACTTTATTAGAGAAAGAATTGCTAGCGGAGAGTTGCCTTCCTTTTGTAAGGTCAGAAGACTAACTAGTTGATTGCCTCACTAAAGGTGCTCACCATCCAAAGTTTACTAAGAACCTTGCCAAGTTGGGTATGATTGACATATATGCTCAGCTTGAGGGGGAGTGTTGAGAATGGTGTTTTTGGTCACTTTCTCCTTTCTTATACTCTCTCTGTATTTGGGCACCCAGATAGGGGCCTTCTTGTAATTATTAATTTTCAATTATACAGTAAACTTTTTGAGGGTGTGAACAATGAACTTCACACACCTCTCGACACTTTCCTTTCTTCTTCCTCTTCTTCTTCTTTCTTTCTCTCTCTTGAAACCATAGTTTTTGCAACTAGCTTTGCAAAGCCCGTCGAGCTCTGTTCCACTCACACCCTGATTGGGTCCACTCTGAACTGCGCCACCTAACACGTGTAGGCCCGCGATAGGATGAGACCATTTGCGCCTACATCAGAACTTAGCAAGACAAGGAAAATAAATGTCACAAGAAAAAATTGAAAAAACAAATACCTGAATCAACTGAGACCATGTTGAAGTGTTTAAAAAATCTCACTAATCTTAACTGAGGTTTCATGACAATATCCATCCTAAAAAACCAACAAGCCATTACCGCTGACCCAGCCTGTAAGTAGGAACTTATGACCGGAACATTCTAAATCACGGTACAGGATAACACACATGATCATAGGTATTTGTTTCAGTGATAAAGCATACCTCAAAGAATTCAACGACATCCCTAAACAAGTTCCTCTGGCTATTAAGATCTTTCTTAGTTGAACCTTTACCATCTGCCTCCACAAAAAGGTTTCTCACTTGATTTAAAATTTTTCCCTTCAACCCTTGAATATGTGAACATCCATTCTGAGAATTACTCCCTTCATAAATTGAACTGTCACTAGAACCCTTAGCTTCACCAACAAACTTCTCTAGTTGTCCAATCTCAAAAATAAGAGCTATTGTTTCACCAAATGCAACGCGAATTAATCGATCATCTTTGTCAAGTAGACTTGAAAAATGAGAAATTGAACTGCAGCAGTTTGCAAAAACCATATGAATTATTCCTTGTCATTCTCATAAAAAAAGAAGGGTTGCTGAAGCTTAAACAAGACTCACTCTTTCCAATTTTCTGAATTAATTCTCCATCGACTAATGTAATGGCTGTAAGAAGAAAAGACCAAGCAGATAGTGCAGCTGTTAATACGACTGTTGTAGGTTTGCATGAGTTCACCTGAGAAGTAAGAACAAAACAAAATCAGCTTTCCATTGAAAATAAAACAAGATCAATTTTCTATTGCATATAAAATGACAAAAATCTAAAACACCAGTACCATTGATCAGTTAATTCATGGTACCAAGATTACCATAATATCAGACAAGTACATTACAGATTTCAATTATAAAATTATACAGCAAATATATGTACATTAGGACCATATTTTGGATAAATAAACTGCCACATAATCTGCATAGATCTTTCAATCTCCTAAGGACCATTTCCACCAACAAAGGTGACAATAGCTAAACACTTCAATATCTACAACAATATATTCACAACATCCAGAAAGAACAGATCAGCATCATATTTTTAATGCACCCCCAAATTTGTGGAATTCAAAATCTGGTAACCAGTGTTGCATGGCAAAAGAAATAGGAATCAAAATCCAAAATGTGTCCAGAAGTCTGAATTAGCAAGAAAAAGCATAGATTCGTGAACACTGGACACATATGCAGAAAAGTATATACTATAAAATAGTCCATTATCTTTTGAATTTAACATTGTACTGTAGAAAAAGGTATTTACTTGATTAACATTCTACAGGGAAAATGACATTCTTCATTTACATTAGCTGTTCATTCGTGAGGAATGAACAAAGATCAAAAGGAAAATGTAACATAGAGTGCCCTTCAGAAATTCGTTGAGTGTCAGAATCCAACACATTTCCTTCATGGACACTTTAGCCATTTAGTAGAGTCCATGCAACACTGCTGGGAATTTCAAATCTTACATACAGATGATATCTTCAATGAATCAGCCCCAGATCTAAGAGCTTGAGAAAGAGAGGGAATTGAGTATTCCAAGATTTCATGTGCCGCATTATCCCTGCTACCAACAGTTATGGTCAGCAAACCTACCAATTGAAAGATGAAGCAATGTTTTAACCGAAAATGATGAAGAAACAGCTGTGCTACATAGGACAGTAAAGGACTAACCAATGACACGGCAAGCTAAGGATATCTCTTTGCTAGATCCCTTTTTGATTGAACTGAGACACTGCTGTAGTAAAGTAATACAGCTGCAATAAACCATCACAGAAGCACAAACACATAAAAAAGGCTATGTGATTTTGGACAGAATTAATTTGGACATGGATGCACACATCCAAAAGATTAGAAGATCAAATAGGAAATGCCCTAGTTTCAAGTAGGGAGATTCCTTATGCAATCTGTTAAATTTCTGTCATGTGGAGGCATGATGTGGTGAATCTGAATTCAGAACCAAGCACAGGACCCTTGGATTCGTCATCTATCAACACTCAATTTTCTACAAGCAATATTGAATTTTGAAAATTTCAATATTTAATGTTAAGCTTCCCCCAAAATGAGGGAGTTATTCTGGGTACATGTGGCAAAGGTCTTTCAGCTCAAATATGGCCCAAGAGGATGGTAAGAGGAAGTTGTGGGGCCATTTGGACCCAAGATGATGATTACTTGCATGTATCTCTGTATGTCACAGATCAAGTAAAATACAGATGAATGGATAGATTAAAATCTGCAAATGTGAAATACCAAAGCAAAAGGTTCATTTTGATCAATGTTTTTCCTTTTAGTCATTCACAAATCCAAATAGATGAGTCTCACATAAGGAGAGCATCTTGACGTGGAAATTTTCTTAATGGGATATTAACAATGATCACCAGCCTACAAGAATTGAAACAAAATAAATAAAAGAGCACTTACTTCTTTTCAACGAATTGATGCTGCAACTTATTGGTAAAGCATCAATAATAGACAACAAAGCCAATTCTCTTATAGATCGCCTTTATATACAAAAAAAAAAAAAAAAACAAAAAACAAAAAAACAAAAAAAGAAAGGAGATCCAATTTCAGCTAAAAGACACCGATTTCATCGAGAGGTATAAAGTAGTAACATAGAATTCAGTGCGCAGGAAGCTAACCAGTAGAAACATTTGAAGTAGATTAACATATACCTCTTTTCAGATAAACTATCGAGACATTGTTCCAGACCTGTGTCCCTAGCACTCAGTTTATCACACTGCCGTGCCTGAGATTCATAAGTAGACGTCGACGAAGAGCTCAGAGTATCATCTTCATCACTTTCAATTTCAAGCATTAATGCTCTTCTACGTTGACTATTACCTGCATGGTTAAAAGAAGGAAGAACAGATTAACTGTCATAACATGGACCAAATAACTAATCAAAAGCCAACAAGTGATAACAAGCTCATAGAAATTGCCAATTATTGTGATATTAGAAAGCACTTAAAATAATATAAGAACAATACTTGTCAAAGCAAACAGTTTGAACAAAAACTAAGAGCTCATGAATTAAAAAAAAAAAAAAAAGCTCAGTAAAAAAAGTGCGATCACAGTACTTCAAGTTTGTCTTTCCAATTTACCATTTTTTTATAGTTTATAAGATAACCTTGAATTTTGAAAAATCAGTCATGAAAATACGAATTCATGGAAATAAAATAAAAAAATAATAACCAGAAAAAAAAAAGCAGAGAGAAAATAGAAATAATAGTAAAGTTGAGGGATGTTGCAATGAAGTAAGTATGTTTTGAGATTGGAAATACTGCAGAGAAACAGAATTCGCTGGAGAACGTCGATCGGTATCTGGAGAAGCAGGAAAAGGCGCATCCATTTGAAGATTGAGATTTTTTTCTTCTTTTTTCGGAAAAGGGAGGGAAGGGAAGAAACGATAAATTAAAACAAAACAAAAGAAAAACCGAATTAGACTGTGACACGAGAAAGGGTTCGTGGAAGCATCACCATGCCATTTATGCCCCTAATAATTTTAGCAATTTTCCCACACTGCCCACTTATACCCGGGCTGGGAACATCTATCGAATGGATCCCTCCATATTTTATTGAAGTTGAGTAACATAAGGCTATTTTTGGATTGATAGAAAATAAGAAAAAGCAGATGTCGTAAGAAAATTGTTAACAATCAATGGGTTTAAAATTTTAGTGGACCGTTGAAACCTTTTACATCGATAAAATAGATGTATTCAATGTATCGTTTTCGGGTATCATATTGAATAAGTCAGATATATATGGATATGCTTTGGAAATACATACATACCAACCAAAAATATAAAAATGTTTGGATATGCTACTAAAATGCATACAAATCACATAAATACATTAATCATACTAAATTAAAAGCTGAATTATCTATGAATAAGATATAAACACATGAAAAATGCATACTTCAATAAGTTATACCAAGAGAAATATTACAATAAACAATGTTGGGACTCTAGAACATTCAAACATTGTACAATTATCACTCATTCAATTTTAGAATTCTAATTTTCAATTTTTATTAATTTTTGGAAATAATTATTAATTTAGTATTTTATTTAAATAACAACCATTTTTTAAATAATAAATATGTTTTCATTTTTAACATATAATGTTTTTATTTTACACATAATTGTAAAATAAAAAAAATAAATCATTTAAGGTAGATAAAATAAATTATATTTAATTTTAAGTTTTTATTAATTTTTTGGGGAAATTGAATCTTAAATTATTTGTTTCAGTTTTTATAATTATAATTTTTTGTTTTACATTAATTTGTTGGGAAATTTTATTTATTTAGTATTTTTATATAATAACTGTTTTTAAAAATAATAACTATGTTTTCATTTTGAACATATAATTATGTGTAAAATCAAATATATAAATCATCTAAGGAAGATGAAATATATTATTTTTATAATTTTTAGTTTTTAATAAATTTTTTTGGAAAAATTAAATCTTGAATTATTTATTTTAGTTTTCATAATACTATTTTTTAACTTGTATCAAAGATGAAAAACAATCCAAAAGTACTCAATTTACAATTTTGTCAAACTAGGCACGGATACACCTCCATATCGGTTGTATCAGACCGTATCCACTAATGCGGTGCGATACGGCCCGATACAGAGGCGTATTGTACTGATATGCATGACTCATAGGATATGTATCCAGTCATAACGAATCCTATATCCATGATCATAGATACAGATACGATGCTTCGTATCGGGAGTATCGTATCAATACCTTAATCCTTGGATGTATTGATAGAAAAGTCAACCGATGGAAAGGGAAGGGTTTATGATGAAAACCTTACACTTAAGCGTTCATGGAAAAGTCAACCGATGGAAAGGGAGAGGTTTACGACAAAAACCTTACACTTAAAACAAATTCATGAAAATATGTACTGGGTATGGAGTTTTACATTGATCTGAATATACACTGAAATGTGAAATGCAAATCAATAATGGAATTTTATGCTAATTTGCATTTACACTGAAAATAAATATTGTATTTGGTTACAGTGAAAACATTGAACCAAAATGAATTTATTATTGACTTCAGTTTTACAAATATTTAATAAGAATGCATTTTTTGTATAGAAAAGAATAGTAAATTTGTTTTATTGGCATACTAGTAAATATGTACGTGCATTTACACGTGACAGTATTTCTAAGACAAATTAAACTATTTATAATTCATGGACAGTTTCTCAACAATTATAAGGGGCAGTTTCTGGACAGTTATAAGTGGGCAGTTTCTAAAATGAGAGTAAAGGATATATACACCCTCTTTATGCCCATTGTATGTTTAGATAAAGGGGATAGAAAATATCCAATGAAAATTCCAAAAAGAAGGAGCATTTTCTCTTTTATAGGTAGTATAGATGTGCATTTGCACTCCAAAGTTGGTCAATATGTTAAAAAAGGTATATTTCAACCTTGTAATTTATATAGCTATCACAACTAAATACATTTGATAAAAATACAAAATTTATCCGTACAAAGCCAAATTTGCATTTCCCTAAACAATATCTTTGCACTCTTACCAAATGCTGCATAAGAAATTTTACAAAATTTATAATTTTCTATTTTTTTCTCAAACAAAACATAGCCCAAGGGAAAATGAAGTTGTCTGCTTCTTTTTTAAATTTATTAAGTTGTGTTTGGTTTGAAGGAAAAAGTAGGGAAATGAAGGGAAAGGTAGGGAAACCTTTACAATCTTCAAACCAAACATAGCCTAAGTTTTTAATCTTATATTGTATTTATAGAATTCTGATCCAACGGTTGATAGCATGAGAGCTGATGATTTCTTAAATCGCAAACCTTGTTTTTGTTCTTCGTTGGACAATACACCCTCCTTTGGCCACATATCAACAATCTAGACTATCCAATAGAGAGAGATAAATTGAAATTAAGACATTATTTTTCTATTAAATGATGAATTACATTTCTAATATTTTTCTAAAGATAGATTATTTTTATCAGGTAAATTACACCAAAACTCCCTTTTTATTATGGAAAAGTTAATTGACCTAAATTTTTTTTCCTCTCTTGAAAAAACCAAAAATGTGCAAGTGGTTCGACTGAAACCAAACAAAAAAATTGGTTAACCGAACCGATCGGTTCGGTGTTTTTAAAAAAAACCAAAGGTACCAGTTTGGTTTCGGTTAACCAATATAGAAAATTGGTGGTTGACCAAACCAACCGATGTACATATATTTCTATATATTTATGTATATTATATATTATATATTTTTATATATTATAAATTAATAAATATGCATTATATATAAGTATATATATTTATAATATATGATATATTATTATTTAAAATATAATATTATATATATATATTTATAAATATTTTTATAATATATATTATAAAAATAAAAAAACTGAAAAATCAGTGAGCCGAACCAACGATTAATCAATATATTTATAAATATTTTTATAATATATATTATAAAAATAAAAAAACTGAAAAATCAGTGAGCCGAACCAACGATTAATCAATTGGCTTCGGTTCGATTTTGATTATCGGTTTCCAAAAACCAGTTAACCGAGCCGTGAGCACCCCTAAAACTGAATGTGGTGGTACTGGTACAAAGTGGAATTAGAACCATCTCATGGCCATGGGAGGCTTCTCCATTACGATACGACCATGCCTCTGTTTCATTTCATTTTCATCCATTATCCAACTGTTGCTTTCATCCCATTGTTTCCCTTGTCGTGGACTTTTTCTTATCACCTAACTCTTTGCTCTTTTAGTTCAACCAAAAATTACTCAGAAATGGCACACATTTTGGATAGTGGAGATCTTCTTCACGGCTCCATATCTGCTATCCACAAAAAACCTAGCCACAAGTCATTGGCATTGCAGCGACATACTAAGAACATCTACCATGAATGATAATATACAAGTATTAGTATCTTGAGGGTTGCAATCTGAGATCCTTCAGTGTATAAGGGACCATTCATTGCTCTCCACTCATTTTTCCAGTAATGAAAAAGCACATTCAAAGTGATATTTAGGGCCTATTTGCTTCCTCTTAGGTTGTGCTTGGTTTGAAGGAAAAAGTAGGGAAATGAAAGGAAAGGTGAGGAAACCTTTACAAACCTTGTATAGGTTTCCCTACCTTTCCCTACTTTTTCCTTCAAACCAAACATAGCCTTAACTCTTATCTCTTAACATGAATCTTTTAACTTTAAGAGAAAAATGGTTGTTCACTTCCTCTTGTCTCTTATCTCTTAAAGTGCAATCATACAACTTTTTATTTTCTAGTGATACCCCCAAAAAGGCAAACAAAAAATCTCATATATGGGGTCAAAATGGTTGTTTGATAATTTTCAGAATTTAGGATTCATAACAACATTCTCTGTATTCAAGGTTCAGAGGAAAGAAAAGTTCACCAATACCAATATACCTTTTAATGTAATTATTGCACTTTCATATGTTAGACTTCAGAGCAAACAAACAAATCCTTAGTAATTTTTTTAGTCAAGTATACTTTTGTCGGGGTTTGAGTGTGTGGAGTCACATGTTAAAATCACAGAGACTGGATGGAACCTAGCTTCTATGATCGAATGGCCGGGTTTGTCTGTAACAACCTATCGTTAAACCTCCTCTTCATAGACCAAGGTTTGGTTTTCTTCAGGATCGGGAGAGATGCTAGGATGGTCTTCCCTTTCTGCCTTGTCGTCCCCTTTTCTTCTCATCCTGGCCCATTTTATAGGACTGCTCCAGCTTTTGCTTAGGTAGGATCCTAGTTTCTTCTTATGCCTACTTGCCTAGGATCTTACCTTCCCCAGAGAATGCTCTGACAACTTCCCTTCTCCTTTTCCTCTTACTTGAAGACCTCTCCCCGGGGCTGCCATGCCCTTCATAAATGCTTGCCTACCTACTTGCTTGTAAGCTGATGTGGCACCTTCTTAGTATACCCCCTCCTGCTAAACCTTGCCCGGTCCATTTTCCTTGGAGGTTCCTTGTACTCCATGGTCTATCAAAGTGGTTAGCTCCTTGGTTCAGTTCCCCATTCCGGGCTACCTCTAATCAAATGAAATGTGGTGCATCATAGTCCCTCTGATTTCTTTTACTTCGACAACTTTCAATTATCTCATTCCTCTAGCCAATTATACATCAGAACACTAATACCAATTTGCATTAATATCTATGCCATTTATAATTAGCTTCAAAGTTTAGTTTCAAATGACAAATCACCAAGGCCTTGTTTGCTTTTGGGGAAGCTACTTATATGGGTAAATGCATTTAATAGGTAAGTAACATTTACCAGGATAATTGCATTTACCCATGCTTTTTTTTTGTTTTTTCATGTAAATATGACAATGAATTTATTAGCCATAAAAAGTCATTATTGAAAGAGACAATTTTGTCCCCTCCAAGTGTTGGCAAATTCTCCCTTAAGTGGAAAAATTACTTACTCACTTGGGAAATGGGTATCACTTAGGGAAAATAATTTTTTTTTGTGGATACCACATAAGTCTAATATAAGAACATGGGTATCTTGGTCAATGGGAACCAAAATCCCATTAACCAACTCAAATACCGCTTAATTAAGCTGGGCTGGTTTTGGCCATTTGCTGAATTTAAGGCTAGGTTCATCCAATAAGAAGTATATGGGTGGTGCTATACCAACGTTCATCCATTCTATTGAGATTAAATCTCATGAGAGAATAAATTTTATATGTTTGATTCATTGATCATATAACTTGGCTTTTGCATTTTTGGATTTAAAAATGTAGCTTTTTAAAATTCTTGTTTATTCTTTTTTTTTTCTTCGAAGTCCAACTTGAGAAATCTAGAAGACTTGGATTTATTTATAGGACCTTGCCTACTACCCATAAGGCTATATTTGATTTGAAAGAAAAGGAAAGAGAAAGGAGGGGAAATTAAGGGCCCGTTCGACAAGTCTTTTTGAGAAGATCTTCTTGTAGCTCTGACAATCAAAAGATGCATTGAGCTTTTGACATAAGATCTGGGCAGCCTGGCGACCGTTTGGCAGACGTGCATCTTTCCATGCATTGTTTCGGGTCCTTCCATGCGTCGTTATGGGTCTTTCCGCACAAGATTAAAATTCAAAAGATGCAAGAAGTTTCACTTGGAGCTTCCTGAAATCGTCCCAAAATGGGCTTCTCGCGTCTTTTCGATGTCCCGTCTTTTGGCGGCTAGATCTTCCGTGTGCCAAACAGAAATAGACTGATTTTCGGTCTTCCCGGCTTATAAACAACCAAAAGCACTTTTATGAAATCACTCTTATGAAAGTAGTTTTGTAAAAAACACTTTTATGGAATTACTTTTTGTAAAAGTACTTTACGAAAGCACTTTTATGGAAGTACTTTTATAAAAGCACTTTTATGAAAGTACTTTTATAAAAGCACTTTTACAAAAGTAGTTTTATAAAAGCAATTTTACGAAAGCACTTTTGTGGAAGAACTTTAATGAAAGCACTTTTACGAAAGTACTTTTATAAAAACACTTCTATGAATGTAGTTTTATAAAAGTACTTTTACGAAAGCATTTTTACAAAAGCACTTTTATGAAAGCACTTCTATGGAAGTACTTTTATAAAATTACTTTTACAAATCAAAAGCACTTATACAAAAGTACTTTTACAAAAGCACTTTTACTAAGTACTTTCACAAAAGTGCTTTTGGAAAAGCACTTTAATGAAAGTACTTTTATAAAAGTGACTTTTCAATGCCAAATGATATGTTTTTGTAATTTTCAGATTTTCTTCATTTTAATATTTTTTATAATTTTTTATATGTTATGTTTCTTATATAACTCTTGATATTTCATTTGGTTTGGATTGGATCCAATCCAGTCCATTTATATTTTAATGGATTGGATTGGATTTGGATTGGATTGGGTCTAGTCCATTTGTAAGTGGACTCACATTGGATTGGACCAGGTTGGACCAAATCCAGTCCAGTTGACACCTCTAAATCCAAGGTCTTGATCACTTCTAGGATCGTGTGTTCTTCTCTAGTCATAGGGGGCAAAGGCCTCTTCTCCACTTCCCACATTTTTGCTTGCGGATTCTGCTGCTATGTCACTAGTGTGGTTCCATGAACAAACTATGGCTCTTTGATATGATGTTCAAGATCTCTAGATCTCGACTTTAATCTCCAGTTTTGGAATGCAGAGTACAATAAGATAGCCAAGGGTGCAACTAGTAGGATGAGAAGCACGGCAGCAAAAGTGACGAAAAGAAGTTGGCCATGATTTTCGGTGATGCCAAAGGCTAAGAGATAAACAACTACAATGATGGTGATGACGTTGAAGATATTGAAATAATGATCTTCTTCTTTCTCTTGGGTAGAGCCGGAGGACGGTGGGAGTTCATGGAGAAAGAGGATGCCGATGAAGTAGACTAGGGTGGAGAAGAGAGAGAGAGAGAGAGAGAGTTGTTCCCGAGTTCGTATTTTCCGAAGAGGAAATTATTCGATGATGACACATTAGTCTCTGGCATGGCGCTGCCGGGATAGGAAGAGTTCCATCTATCACTGAACCGGCACCAACTTTTTCATTGTTGTAAAACTGAATTTATACCTAAAGCAAATGCAGCCTCAAATCCTTTCTTTTCTTTCAAACCAAATGCAACCTAAAAAGTGTGGAGTGGAAAAATATATATATGAATTGCTATCGCTTAATGTGTGTATCTGGTGCAATGAGATGTTTAATACACTTTACTCGCACTTCATATGAATCCGTGTAGGGATGCCATAGAGAGGATTAATCATGGCTATTGATTTTTTTTTCATCCAATAGTCAAAACATGTAGGGATACCATAATTTTAATTTCTAGTAGTCATAATAGTTGCTTCACTTTTCAAAGTGGCTTTTCATAATCTATATAAAAGGTTGTAAGTCAATGCATTTTACACAATTTTCTATGCACTTGTCTCTCAATCCAAATTACTATTGTATTATAGGTTTTTATAGAGATTTTTCAATATTGGCGGTTGGTGAGGGTTAATTTGGTCCTCCAATGACATCATTGAAATGTGGCATCGCAAAACAACTGGATGATACCTCGACACCACGTAAGAAGACCCCTTCGGACACTTCACAACTGCATCAACGACCTCGGCACCACATTGGTAGACCAAATAGTGAACAGCTAGGTGGGACCTTAGGTCGGTGTAAGAGGCGACCTGCTTCCACCGAACTGCCTGGGCCCCGGCAAGACATCAAGTCATCATGAGAGGCGACCCACTTTTTCTGACCTAACCTGAGTTCAACCAGTGACCTGCTAGGCGACCTCCTCCTTAAGCGGGTTATCATCTCTAACTTCCCTGGGATCACGATGCAAGTCATGCAACATTGTAAGAGCTGGTTATCACCCCGCCAGCTTCGAGCGTGACTATTGAGTAGTTTAGTGTCCCCTTGACCTTACCGGGCGTCCCTTCCATGCAAGAACCTAACTTCCCTCTGCCCAACATGAACATGCCTTTCGCACTAGTCGAGCCCTCAACGGTTCTTGTTGGGATCGATGCGTGCCAGTTCAACGAGTTGATGCAGTATGTCCGAGGGATAAATCTACAGATGAGGACATGGGAAGGACGCTTTGCGGTCTTGGCAGGGATGCAATAGCAACATCAACAACAATAACAATAACAACAACAACAACAACAACAACAACAATACCCATGAGGTAGAATGTTGACCAGAACCAAAACATCAGCTAGAATCAGAACCAATAGCCTGGCAACCAGAATTAGAATCCTGTACTAGACCCACCTCGTCGCTCTGACAACTAGAACCAATTCCCGATAGAGGAACTGAGCTAGGCCACAACACCAATTGAGACCGAGTGGTCCTAGAGAAGGCACCACAGACGTACATGCCACGTCATAGGAAGGAGCCACCTGGCTCTGAATGACAATGAGGAGGCAAAAAAGAAAGAAGAGAAGGAAGCCACTTTGTCAGCACAACAAGTGTCCCAAACTTCACCACTGGTAGTCGATATCCTCATGGCCCAATGACCGAAAGACTTCAAGGCCCCTAGCTTGGAATACTACGATTGGACAACCAATCCAGTTGACCACCTCGCCAACTTCCAGGCCCTAATGCAGCTACACAGGGCAAATGACGCGAGCATTTGCAAGGCCTTCTTAACCACTTTCCAGGGCAAATCTTGGATGTCATATTAGGGGTTAGCTGTGGGCTCCATTAAGAGCTGAAACCAGTTCGTTGACCTGTTCACTGCACACTTTGCTACAAGAAAGTGATGCCCAAAGTTCGCAACCTGACTACTCAACATCATCCAGTGACTTGATGGGAAGCTCCGGCATTACATCAAATGGTTCAACTTGGAGCGACTTTAGATTCCCAACCTCGACCTAGCTGTCCAACTCACTACAGCGGTCAACGATGCCTGATACCCAGACTTGAGCTGGGAGGTTGAGTTGAACCCTCTGGCATCCATGGAGGAGTTCCTCAACCAAGTAGCCAAGTTTACAAAGGCTGAGGAAGCACTCAGATTCCAATTGGAGCTAAGCGACAAGCAGAAGAGGTCAGAAGATGAGTTGAGGAGTAGAAAACACGATGGAAGAGCAAGTCACCAAGAACACGAAGAGGGGGAAAATACTGATGCAAATCAAGATGGCCAAGTATGTCAAATGGCCACCTCAGATGAGAGGAGACTTAGATAACAAGAACCTAAACAAGTATTTCAACTTCTATTTGGACATCGGCCATGACACAAAAAACTGCCGCAACCTCAAGGATGAGATTGAGGAGCTAATTCGCTGAGGTTACTTGAAGCAGTTCATCAAGCGGGAGGGACGAAGTTGACCTACTGACCAGCCAAGAGAAGTGCCACAGTCGAGTAGGGACCAAAATAGAGAGCAGCCTCCTTGAAACCCACCACCAGCAGAGCGACCCACCCATGGTGTCATTAACATGATCATGGGAGGGTCCATAGTGGTAGGATGCAACACATCAATGAGAAAGAACTTAGTTTGGGAGCTTGAGCATGAGGACAAGATCCCATCGAAGCACCCTTATGTGGAGGAGGTGACTTCATCGAGAATGATGCTTGTGGTCAAGTTAATTATAAGCGACTTCGAGGTAAAACAAATTTTAGCCAACTTTAGAAGCTCGACGGACATCATTTTCCTGGAAGCGTTTGAGCTGATGGAGCTCAAAGGAAGGACCTACAACCGGCCGACATCCCCCTGGTTGGCTTTAGTGGAGAAGTAGTCTGGCCCCTAGGCCGGGTGAGGGTGCTAGTAACAGTGGGCACCGCGCAGAACTCAGTGCATTTTGATCATGATTTCCTAGTGGTCGTGACCCCCTCACTCTACAATGCCATTTTGAGCTAAACTATCGTGCACGCCCTCCGAGCAGTAGTGTCGACCTATTACTTGTCGATGTAGTTTCTGACAAGTTATGGAGTAGGAGTGGTGCGAGGCGATTAGCTCGAGTCTTGCAAGTGTTACATGGCCGCATTGAAGGGCAAAGGAAAGCAGGCCATCGACATTGACCTAGAGCTTCCACTAGAGAACGGCGATGAGAGAGCTCGCCCCATGGAAGACACTACCCTGGTTCCTGTCTTAGATATTGACCCCGAGAAAACGATGTAGATCGGAGCTCACCTCGTGGAACCATTGTGTTTCGAATTTAGTCAAACCAGTCTGGTAGAGGAAAAGGAACCTTGCCCAGGAGTGGTGGAGGATAGTAAATGAGTAGGTCGGGAAGCTCCTCACTGTAGACTTCATTAGAGAGGTCCAATACCCCCAAGTTGGATTGCTAACCCAGTGCTCGTGAAGAAAGCCAATGGCAAGTGGCATGTGCTTCGACTACGCCGACCTCAACCGAGCCTACCCGAATGACATCTTCCCACTCCCTAGAATTGACTGTCTGGTAGATGTGACCTTAGGGTTTGAGCCGTTGAGTTTCATGGATGCATACTCTGACTATAACCAAATCCAAATGGATTCGGCCGATGAAGAAAAAACTACTTTTGTAACTAAGATAGGCATGTACTACTATAAAGTTATGCCCTTTGGTTTATTAAAAGGCTGGAGTGACCTACCTGAGCCTTGTAAATAAAGTTTTTAAGTTTTTTTTTTAGATTTAATTGGAAATAAAATTGAAGCTTATATTGATGATATGGTAGTAAAAACCCAGTTTTCAAATTCATTGATTTTTTATCTTAATTGCGTTTTTGACATTTTAAGAAAATATAACATGAAACTCAATCCGAACAAGTACATCTTCGAGGTCACATCAAGCAAGTTCTTTGGGTACATAGTGAACCAACGTGGCATCAAAGACAACCCAGACAAAATCCAGGC